>NC_133379.1:26339264-26618715 GCF_049309525.1 Garra rufa
ATGAACAGCTCTCATCCACAGCTATTGCTCACCATTGCAGTGACACCCCAAAATAAAATGAATACAAATACACCTCGACTCCTGAAATACATCTACTGACATACAGATGTCTTGTAAAAGCATGTCAAAGACTGACACTGATTTTGTTGCAAATTGAATAAAGTTGTTATTTTTGTTTTCTTTGCACAGAAAAAGTATTCTTGTAGCTTTGTAAAATTAAGGTTAAACCACTAATGTCAAATTAACTATTTATTGATGTCCTTACTACCTTTCTGGGACTTGAATGTGGTAGTTGCGTTGCTGTCTATGCAGGGTCAGAAAGCTCTCGGACTTCATTAAAAATATCTTAAAATGATGAACAAAGTTCTTACAGGTTTGGAACGACATGAGGGTGAGTAATAGTGACCGAATTTTCATTTTTGGGTGAACTATCCCTTTAATCCTACTAAAGCTAGCATAGTAATGCCACTGGAATTTGGCCTGGCAAAAACACGAAGCCAGCTCCTCTCTAGGAAAACAATTCATTACAGAATTTACATAATGTTCAGTCATGCTCTTTAATTGCATGAACATTTTAATTACATTTTTATAATTAATGTAATTGATAATAAATCTCATTAAATTAACAGCCCTACTATTTCCACCTGGTGCCACCCACAGCCTTCTATCTTAAGATAACCTACTAAAAAAGGAAAGAGCCCAGCTGAAATAAATTGCATTGTTGTTAGCAATCAACACAGACGCACAAAGACTTATCTAGGATGAAGCAGTAATACTAACAGTTAGCCAGTTTACGTAGCCAGACTTGTTTGATTCATCCTAGTGGCTAATTTCTCAGCCTGGAAAGCCTGTCATTACTTCATCACCGACAACTGTTACTGAAATGAGTCATGACTAAACCAATTCGAAAGCTCACAGAATGTCACTGAGGAGATACAGATGGGCCATCTTATACTATCAGCACTGCACTATATCAAACCACAATTACATGCAGGGAAAACAATGCCAATTAAAACTGGGATGAAGTCTGGGATAGCTAGGCCAGAGGATGTAATATGTAGACCAGAAGGGATGTGAACGGAAAGGCTTGAGGTTAAGAGGAGGGGGGTGTTATTGGGCCTAGATTTGCTAATCTCTAAGAGCCGGGCAGCTGGGTCGGGGCTAATACAGAAACCATCTTCTTAGTGCGGATACCTGCTGTGCCCATTCTCATCCGCTTTACTGTCAGATTCGCTCTGATTGGTCGTCTGGGGTTTTATTTGACTGGTCAATTGAAAGCTGTTCTGAAAACAGAAATGGTATGGGGAACAGTTGTTTGAGAAGACAATGACCAGACATGTCAAAATAAAGCTCACTTTTACAGACACATTATTTTTAGTAATCATTTCAGTGTTTGGCTGGCACGACCAAAGATATGAAATTAATACACACCTGGCACTGTCAATAGAAGGTGCTATTTATAAGGCAACCTACTTTTGGAAAAGGCTACGGGACCGTTACACCGACAGCCTAGGCTGTGATCCATTCCCTTTAAGGTTTGAATTAAGCAGCGACCGACTGTGCGTATGAAAGGTGTCAGCGTACGACAGGGGATAGAAAGGAATTAGCGTCTGGACAGTCTGCTACGGCCAAGCAAATACAGTTAAACACTGAAGGGGGAGGGATGCTACATGTGTTCACTATGAATACTTTAACAGGCCCTGTGAAATAGCATAGACACTGATTCAACCCACAGAATAAATATTGCACAGGAGACGTTTGTCTTTGCCATTTGAGGTTATACAATGCAAAGAAGGGTTGTGTGTTTTACCCTCACATGGCAGAGACCCCGTTTCTAAATCCCCTGGCAGCCATATCTAACTGATGAGGTAATTCCACAAAGCACAGCAAGCCTTATCACTAGCCAGACAAACTTGTCTCCCTCCTTAACCACTTTAACCTCAACACTGGACACATTTGATTCTTCCCATAATGGACGCAGTGACCTAGGGTGAAACCGAAATTCCATTAACAACATTATGATGCCATTTATCCACGTTTTTTGTTGACTCAAGTTTTACGGGAAGAGTAAAAATGAGTTCTTATCTCCTCGGTCAGTTTGGGATAGATTCGCTAAGGGTTCATCATGTTGAAGTTTGCAGTTAATGTGGAAAAGGGCTGGGGTAAGGACACTAATTAAGCGCTCTGGACATGACTGCATTCCAGATGAGATAAATCCAGTCTGCTGGGAGTCTTGTCATGACTTTCTTACAGGAAAAGGCTTGGAAGAGAAAAAGAAATTAACAGCTTTGGTTTCATAACACGTTTAGCTTTGCATTACCATCTTGACCTGATCGTTAGATGCGAGACCACACATGAAGCAAGCTAAATGTCACATCAACTCTAGAGAATAAAACCTAATACAGTCCTTTGGGGGAAAAAAAAAAATCTACAGGATGGAGAATTGTAGATTATGGCTCGCATGAAAAGGTACAACCTTTAAAGTTTCATAGTTCATCCAAAAATCAAAACCTGTGTGATGCTGTTTTAAAAAATGTTGGTAACTACTAACCATATAGTTTTTGTTGACTATCAAAATATTTTCTTAGATGTTCCATGTAAGAAGAAGTCATACAGGTTTGGAGGGTGAGTAAATGATGACATAATTTTTATAACTGGGTGAATAATCCTTTTTAAAGGATTAGCTCACTTCCAGAATAAAAATTTCCTTATAATTTACTCACCCCCATGTCATCCAAGATGTTCATGTCTTTCTTTATTCAGTCGAAAAGAAATTAAAGTTTTTGAGGAAAACTATGGATTTTTCTCCATAAAGTGGACTTCAATGGGTACAAATTGCAGTTCCAATGCAGTTTCAAAAGGCTCTACACGATCCCTAGGGCTTGGAATCGATTCCAAAAATAATTGTTTCCTCGATTCCGAGTCGTTGTCAATCGAGAGTCGATTCCAAAGGTTGGTATCGATCCCATCAAAGGGAATCGACTTTTCATTCAGAGCTGTTTTCTATGGTACCTTATTTAAAATGAAGGCTGCATCCTACAAAGGCTGCATATCTCGGCTGCTACCCCATTTAAACGTTCGCGAAAATAAACTGAATGAAAACGAGTCGGTACTGAACTTGTGTGAGTTTAAGGATGCAGCCTTCATTAATTCTTCAGTAATTAGAAGTCTGATCATTTCCATGAAAAGGTTCTTTTGGATAGATTGTTTCACTGATTTAATTCAAAAAAAGATTCAGAGGTTGTTTTACGGTGGAACTGGCTTATGTTGTCTACAATTTTAAGCGCTGCATGGCAATAGATTATGACGTGATCTATGGTCGTGATCTTATTTCCATTTTAAATAAAATGCTATTTGATATGATAACTCTTACAGACCTAACAATCCCACACGAGAACTAAGGGTCTTATCAAAAATAAAAAATAAAAATGTATATATTTTAACTACAAATGCACTAGCTCTGCAAAGCGCATCTACGATTTTACACGTTACGTAATTCCGTTGGAAAAGTCAGTTCTTTCGTTTGTGTACTTTGGTTCAAAAAGGTCCAATTTTAAAATCATCTGACATCATTGTTTTACCTTTTTTTGTAAAGGATGTTTGACTTTCTTTGCACATTCACTTTGTAAATACTACTTCAGTACTTCTGCCTACGTCACATGTGACCTTCCCAGTTTTTTTAGAGAATGACCAATCGTTTCGCTAGATAAGATTGTGTAGAGACATTTGAAGCTGCATTGAAACTGCAATTTGGACCTTCAACCCGTTGATCCCCATTGAAGTCCACTACATGAAAAAAAAATCCAAAAACTTAATTTCTTTTTGACTGAAGAAATAAAGACATGAACATCTTGGATGACATAGCGAGTAAATTATCTGGAAGTTTTTATTCTGTAAGTGAACTAATCCTTTTAAGACTTTGGCGAGGGGTTGGACTTCATGGTTTGATTGAGGTTCAGTGTTGTTCATTTTTGTACAACCTAATTTATTATGCTTTCTCAATCTTGTAGAAATGATTATGACTTCTCATGAGACTGTCTTGCAAAATCATGCTTGAAAGTTTGTCTGATTTAAAGCGTAAATGACACAGTTCTGCTAAATAAGGATCATCTAGCCATTTCCCTTTTATCCATTTCATCAACTTCCTCTGAAAAACACGAAGTACAAATCAGGGCAACTAGATGGATCACTGTTGTAGTAAACAGATAAAAGCCCATATAACATCACCGGATAGCAAATTACAAGTGAAATGTTCAAAACACGCATCCAAGTTTTATTTTTTAAGCAATAAACAGTGCATTCAGGCCACAATGTGCAATTAAATGTTATCCAACAACTCATGATACAATATTTCCATTGCATCATCTAAATTAAGGTAACAACTACATGAGTCTGAACAGGAAAATGTGTGACCCCATCAATTACATTACATAATACTGTTAATTTATTAAAAAGCTTGTTAGAAACAAGCTAGTAAATTAAGAAATTGGACTATAACATGAGCAACCTGTAAAACATCAGCTAACATCTAGTCTCTTACATGGGAAAAGAATCCCAAGCAGCAGTGGAGGTTTTCCAAATGTTTCCTGAATGACTTAAGCAGACCCTGTGTGAGTCCATAAGCAGATAAAAGACAGCTCTCGTCATGTCAACATAGCAAAATTAGATACGTGTCTGCAACTGATTTGTGCACACAAAAGGTCTATTCTTGAAAGTGAATGACAGAAGTCAAATAGAGCCGCTATCCTACTGAGATACAATAAACCTGGTCTACACCAAGCTGTTTTTAATGTCTTGTAACTTATACATAAGGTTTGGAATTTCATGCCACCTTGAGCAAGAGGCTAGAAAAAGCTTTTTATGATTCTCTCAAACATGCCACAAATACCTACAAATGTAATAATAGCACTATCTCTCACTCTTTGTTATGCAATGTGTTACGGGTAAATCAGGACTGTTCAAATGGGAGTACAAACACATGAAGTGCCGGTTGGAGTAACATCACATATATTACAAAAACTTGGCAATCAACTGCTCTTATAAAAGTATTTATCCTGGCAGTTCTAATCTCCTGTTTTGCTCAAGAATGAAAGCCTGGCCTTACATGAAAATTCCTGTACGGTTCTGGACTGACACACAAAACCCAAAATAGAACCAGGAGGATATTTTGTTTCTCTTGTTCTTGATTTGCCTCTTTTTTCTAGAAAACACCCTGTATGGCAAAGAACTAAAACAAGACATTTGATTGGTGAGTGTAAAGGTTACAACTGACACTAATATCAGAAGTGATGAAAAAAAAAATACAACTGAAAGTAAAAGCAAAAGCAAAAACTTAGAGGTAATGGCTTTTTTTTCTCCTTTACTTTTCATTAATAAACCAAATATATTTATATACACATGCACATATTTATACACACATTTACATATATGGGCCATTCTACAGAATTGTTGCAAACTGCTGTCCCACAACCAAAAAACACATTAAAAAAGCATTTAAGTATTCAAATTTTAGATATTTACTAAATCCTTTTATTATCATCTATTGAAACCCACAATAATATTTAAAATATCAGTAAACTTAATATACATAAAACCATCATTTAGTGGTTACTTTCAATTGGGAGGTGGCTGTCCCAAACCCTAACTCCTAAATTTTAACTTATGAAAATGATATTGAAATAATATTTGCATTTATTGCATTGTTGTTTTTAAAATATCTTTTTGATTTTTTAAATCAAAGTTTAAAAATATATATATTCTCTTTGTAAATTTTGAAACTTTATGTAAAAAATGTGTCCCACATTTTCACGTCACTACCGAAACACTGTCTGTTTTAGTCCATTGACTGAGACTGATTTTAACCCCTACATTTATGATCGGGAATTTTTTTTTTTTTCATGTGAAATTTTCATCATTTTGAGGTAAATGTGTTCAAAAGTCTGAAAAATCTGTGTAACTTTAAGGAATGTCACTACTGAACACCATTTTTCCATAATTAAACACACTTTTTTAGGAGTTATTCCATAAAATTTAGTTTTTATATATACATACAACTGTTCAGAACTGTGATAGCTAACCATGTGCAGATTGTTTATGGTTTAAAATTGTCACTACAGAAACAGTCATGACCAAAACATTTGGTGAAGTTTTGCTAGTGACATCTTTGTTTTCATCATAGTTTTTGTAGTGACAAAAGGGAACACATAACCCTTTTTTTAGTTTGAAATAAACTAAATTTTAGCACAGTTATGTAATATACCCCCAGTTTCACAGACAAGGCTTAAGTCTAGTCCTAGACTAAAATGTAAGTCTGAGCTGTTTCAACTGAAATAAACTTGCACTGACTGATCTTAAAATACATCAGTGCCTTTGTTTTGTCTTAAGATGCACACCCGTAATGTTTTTTTCTAAGCATGTTTATAAAAATTACTTAAATGTCCTAATTGAACTATGGCCTAATCCTGGCTTAGTCTAAGCCCTGTCTGTGAAACCGGGCCTTAGTGTTTAGTGTTTTAGTATGCAAGTTAAAATTCTGTAATGTGATGTGGTCGCTTACAAAACATTACTGTCACTACCGAAACACGGGATGAAGTATACTGTGTACTGAATTATCAACTAAGATGTTATGATAGTTTTTGCTTCAGTGTACATTCAAACTAATAAATCCTTAAGTTTGAAATCAGCATGATCAACTTTTTGCCTTTTACAAAGAAAAACTGAATTCAAACAGAAAAATATATATTTACAAGATGTAAGCAAAATCTTAATCGGTCAATATAATCCTTGTACAGTATATATAACTGTGATTTAGTAGTGATAAATTTGGGGAGAGGACAAATATACAATATGAGAATTAACTGCACACCTGTACTTTGAATATTATACAATTTGCATACATACAAAATTGTTGGAAAAAGACATTTTCCCAAGATGTTTCCAACTTTGAACCAGTTCTGTAGAATGGCCCATTTACACATAGTGTATATACACTTTACCTATGAACATAGTGAGTGCATTTCTTAATAAAAAAAATGTATTGTTCCTAGGCAACAACATTGTTGTGCATGCAAACACCCACCATTTAGTACAGATAAAAACAGTGAAGCACGTCTTAGCCACCATACAAGGAGAAAATCAATATTATGAGCTGTGAATGTGGCTATGGCAGGCTTGCTCTTAACAACATTCCATGCAATGTTGAAAATGCCACTGTGACCATGCGCTGGCAGAAAGTACATTAAAACTCAGCTTAGTTCTGCGGTTTGATGATCACATAGAATTTCACAGTAATCTCTATCCGCTGACTCAGCCCAAGTGGCAATGATTTCGCAAGCCAAAACATGCAATTATAAGCAATACCGTTTCATTCGAGCACATTCCTATACTTCAGACTTGAAACTGTTGAAGTTCTATTATGGGCTTAGAAATGATTGCTGAATCACATCTGGTGGCAGGAAGCTTCTCCGAAGCTTGTTTTTTTTTTTTTTTTTTCGTGCTTTCTTAGGGAGTGCAGAAATTCTCAGCCTTAAAATTATACTCCCAGTTATGACTCAGTCATCATAATAGAGCTGCAGACATGTCTGATTCTGAGTCACTCACCCCGGTCTAGAACATTCACACAAGTTGACTATGACTGTAACTACACCTCAGATTCCAAATGAATGAACGTATATGAGTAAACATCAGTTATTTCATTGAGGAACTGTTTATAAGATCCTCAAGCATCAAACCAGCTGAAAGTACACTAGGTCATACTTACATCACTTTTCCGAAACTTTGCCTTCAGGCTCTTCATATTAGTCCATTCAGATTCCAACAGGACACCTGAATAAAATCAAACTTCAGTTAGTTTCACACACACATACTCCTGTCGCTTTATACAGCAGAAACTAAGGATCAGGTCAGCACTGTTATTAATGGCAAAACTAGGACCAAGCTCTTGGAGGCAAAACACAGAGGTGGATCAAGTTACAGTGGCCCCAGTGGCAGGAGTACTGAATGTGATGTGTGGTCACTGTACAAAGTTTACAATGTCAGAGCATTTTGTGTTCCCTTCAAAGTTGTATCAAATCTTGGAGTGCATGTCAAGAGTCCAGACACTCTGTGAGCTCCATAAATACACATAAACCGGGGTCAAAGATATTCTTGGATCTTCCTGAGGAGTCTCCACGGGAAAGTGAAAAGTTTGGATGGCGTGTTCAGAAAGACTCCAACAAGATAAGAAAAGCAAACAGGACTGACCGCGCTTCACTGAGGAACAATGGTAACATTGTGTCCAGCTATAGCTGACAGGAATGATGATTGTAAACAACATTGGCATGTACATGTAACACTGAAGCGAAATTACAGCTATTTTATTCGGTAGCGTTAAGTCGGAAAAGCGGAGTTCTATTGGAAATAGCTCGAAATTGGAAGGAAAAAAATATACGGGAAAAGAGTGTTTAGATTTCTGCACTTACCCACTTTGCAAAAGTTAAGCCGGACACACAGACCTCAGGGGTTTGTTGCTAACACACTTTTCCGAGTGGTGTTAAGTGCTTCATATACCATTTAGAGCTATTTGGACTCGCATATATTAGAAGAAAAACGGCAGAAAATAGGAGCGGTGGACAAGAGGGGAGAAACCAGGAGCAAAGTTATTCACCGACAACAATCCATTCAAGTGGCGCTCTCGCTGCCTCTGATTGTTCCCCGGGCAGATAGAGTGACGTCACCGTCCATGTGTCCTCGTGACCGAGCACGACTGTATACACTTACAGTACACGAGACATGTTTTATTCCGCTTACAAAATTTTACAACGGTACGCAATAATGTTCACTACATATTCGCGTGAGTCTTTAATTAGAGGGACTTTAGTCCTTGTAGAATGATTTTTAAGAAAAACATTTCTCGCCCGGACCTGTTGAAATTCCCCCATGTATAATAAATGCAAAAAGTGTTAACTTCAGGGTAAATTATTATATGCAGCATTTTCTGCTAATAACACAGGAAATAAGTGCAATCGTATTTCTGCTCATCTGTTGTTTATGTGTGCAATTTATGCACAACGCTTACTGTGTAAGAATTTTAATTCATAACCAACTGAGTTATTTTTCATTTCATAATTTCATTTCATAAAGCTTTACTAAAATACTTGAAAACGCGTATTTTGATTTATCATTGAATTAAAATCTAATGTGGCTTTAGTATGTTGTTAATTATGTTGCTACTCTTTAAAAGACGATCCCAAATTATTTTTATTAGGCTATTATTTTACCGCTGTGGCAAACTATTACCAAGGTTCACGAGTGTTATTTTGTCTGAGGAACGCATTTACTGGCGTCAGTGATCGCTCGAAAGCAGCTATCTTTATGATTATGCATATAGGCAATAAATAGAAGTTGTCTGCGATGCAGTAGCCTACTTTCCACTGGGACCATGAATGTGCCCTCGGGGTCTGAAGCCAAACGTGCGGATTTGATATTGACCTACTATCAGGTGGAGCAGTGCTGGGGAAGGGCGCCGCGAGGTGGACATGTCCAATGATTTTATGGGCCATTCTACAGAATTGGTTCAAAGTCAAAGTTGGAAACGTCTTAGAAAATGTCTTTTTCCACAAATTACATATATTTTATATTTTATTAAAACGTTTTCTGAGGTAAATCCATAACAATTATAATTGTAACAATATTTTAAGTGTGATTTATGAGATTTGTTGTATTACGAGTCCAATTTTTCTTTGTAAAAGGCAAAAAGTTGATCATACTGATTTCAAACTTAAGGGTTCATTAGTCTGAATATACATTTAACCAAACACTATCATATAATCTTAGTAAATAATTCAATGTACTTAATTTTTTTAAAAACATCCCATGATTTGGTAAAATTTAGTTTATTTCTCACAAATAAAGGATTATGTGCTCCCTTTTGTCACTACCGAAACAATTATGACATGTTTTGTTCGTGACTGTTAAGGTAGTGACATTTTATGGGATAACACCCCCCAAAAAAACAAAGATGTCATTACCAAAACTCCACCAAATGGTTTGGTCATGACTGTTTCGGTAGTGACAATTTTAGATACTTTTAAAACTTCTCACAGATGCTAACAGTTGTACACACGGGGGCAGCCATGGCCAAATGGTTAGAGAGTCGGACTTGTAATCCAAAGGTTGCGGGTTCGAGTCTCAGGTCCGGCAGGGATTGTCGGTGGGGAAGGTGAATAACCAGCACTCTTTCCACCCTCAATACCACGACTGAGGTGAGTCCCTTAAGCAAGGCACCATACCCCCAACTGCTCCCCAGGCGCCGCAGCAATGGCTGCCCACTGCTCTGGGTGTGTGTTCACTACTGTGTGTGTGCACTTGGATGGGTTAAATGCAGAGCACAAATTCCTAGTAAGGGTCACCATACTTGGCCTCACTTCACCTCCTCTCCTTTCTAAAACTAAATTTTATGGAATAACTCCCAAAAAACTGGATTGAAACTGCATGAAAACAGGTGTTCGGTAGTGACGTTCCTTAAAGTTACACACAGATTTTTCAGACTTTTGAACACATTTACCTCAAAGTTATGTGATCTATCTACTCACACCTTGTAGCTATGAGAGAGAGGGACACATGACATGCATATTTCCTGATCATAAATGTAGGGGTGTAGTTAAAATCAGTCTCAGCCAATGGACTAAAACATACATTGTTTCAGTAGTGACATGAAAATGCAGGACACATTTTTATCTGTAACAATGATCCACTGAAACGGCGAGATGTGTAGAACCCAAGTGCAGTTTTATTGACAAGTGTGTAATCCAAACAGTGACAAGAGATCCATAATCCAAATGACAAACATTATCCAAACAATGGCGTGAATTGACTTGAAACAAACAGACTTGACTTGAAATAGACTGGACATGAAACAGACTTGACTTTACGTGAACTTGACTTGGCATGAAACAAACAGACACTCCAAACAGCGGGATACAACTTCAATACACGACAGGGAACCAATGAAACATAAGGCCTATTTATACAAGACAATAGAGATCACATGACAAAAACCAACCAATGAAAAACAAGGAACAGGACCATAGCAAGCAAAAACAACCAATGAGAACATGACACATGGAACTAAGGGACCAATGGCAGAAATACATGAGGGCAAGGGAAGCAAGACTCAACAGCATGAAACAAATACATAAAAGACATTAAAACATGAACATGAAACAAAAACCCAAACAACCGTTGCATTCCCCCCCCTCTAAGGGCGGCTCCCGACGCCCAAAACAAAACCCAAAACCAACAAGTCCAGGAGGGTGGTAGAGCAGGGGTGAAGTAGGGGGCAGGATGGAGGGCCAGGTCCATGTAGGGGAACAGGTTCAGAGTCAAGGCCTGGACCCAGGGGCAATGGCAGACAGCGGGCCAGTGGAGGTCTTGGGCCATGGAGCAGTAACAGACAGTGGAACACTGGAGAACCTGGGCCGTGGAGCAGACGCAGATGGTGAAACACTGGAGGACCTGGGCCATGAAGCAATGGCAGACGGTGTAACACTGGAGGACCTGGGTCGTGGAGCAGTGGTAGACTGTGGAACAGTGGAGGACCTGGGCCATGAAACAGTGGCAGACTGGGAAACAGTGGAGGGCCTGCGGCATGGAGTAATGACAGACCTGGATCATGGAGCAGAGGTGGGCCTGGACCGTGGATCAATGGCAGACAGTGAAGCTCTGGAGGACCTGGGTTATGGAGCAGTGGCAGACCATGGAGCAGTGGAAGCCATGGCGTTGGAAGCAGAGCAGGAAGCCTTGGCGGAGCAGGCAGAGCAGAAAGCCTTGGCGGAGCAGGCAGAGCAGGAAGCCTTGGCAGTGCAGGAAGCCTTGGTGGTGCAGGCAGAGCAGAAAGTTCATAAAAGGGTGCCACCCTCTTGGGAGGTTCTGCTCTGAACGCCGCCTCCTTGGAAGGTTCTGCAGCTGCCACCTCTGGAGGCACTGGCGCAGCAGACTCATGGTCAGACGAGGCCTCTGGAGCAGACTTGTGGACAGGCGAGGCCTCTGGAGCAGACTCGTGGACAGGCGAGGCCTCTGGAGCAGACTAGTGGAGAGGTGAGGCCTCTGGGATGCAGTGTGCAGCCCACACACCTAAAATGGAGCAGGCCTTGGGGCGGCAGACATGACGTGAACAGGCCCTGGAGCAGGCATGACGTGAGCAGGCCCTGAAGCAGCAGACATGATGTGAGCAGACCTTGGAGCAGCAGACATGTCAGTAGGCCCTGAAGCAGCAGACATGACGTGAACAGGCTTTGAAGCAGCAGGCATGACGTGAGCAGGCTTTGGAGCAGCAGACATGGCGTGAATAGACTCTGGTTTAACGGGCATGGTGGCAACTGCAGGATTGCAGGGTTCCTCATCCACAATCCCCACCGTAAACGAGGAACCACTCAATCGAAGTGCAAAATCAATATATTGTTCCAGAGTCCAGTGCGGAGTGTGACGGGGCATTAAATGTGAAATAGCTTCACTTGAAAGTCCAAAACGGAAAATGTCTTTGAGAGCAACATCATTGGAATTTACCAAATGGCACAGTCCACAAAAGTCTGCCACATAATCCTCAATCTGACAATTTCCTTGACGTAGTCCAAGGAGAGCAACTGCTGGGTTCATGTTTATGGTCGTGTATTCTGTAACAAATAATCCACTGAAACGGCGGTATGTGTAGAACCCAAGTGCAGTTTTATTGACAAGTGTGTAATCCAAACAGTGACAAAAGATCCATAATCCAAATGACAAACATAATCCAAACAATGGCGTGAATTGACTTGAAACAAACAGACTTGACTTGAAATAGACTTGACATGAAACAGACTTGACTTAGAGTGAACTTGACTTGGCATGAAACAAACAGACACTCCAAACAGCAGGATACAACTTCAATACAAGACAGGGAACCAATGAAACATAAGGCCTATTTATACAAGACAATAGAGATCACATGACAGAAACCAACCAATGAAAAACAAGGAACAGGACCATAGCAAGCAAAGACAACCAATGAGAACATGACACATGCAACTAAGGGACCAATGGCAGGAATACATGAGGGCAAGGGAAACAAGACTCAACAGCATGAAACAAATACATAATAAAAGACATGAAAACATGAACATGAAACAAAAACAAAAACCAAAACACCCGTTACATGATCATTTACCAAGTTTTATCATTTACAAAAAAATATATAAATATATTTTTAATGTCACTTTTCTAAAAAAAAAAAATCCAAAATATATTATTAAAAACAACAAAGAAATAAAATGCAAAAATTATTTCATTATTTCATTATATCATTTTCATAAGTTAGGGTTAGGGTTTGAGACAGCCACCTCCCAATTGAAAGTACACAATAAATTAAGATATTTTTTATATATTATAGCTTACTGATATTTTAAATATTATTGTGGGATTCAATAGATAATAAAATGATTTTAGTAAACATCTATGATTTTTTGTGGTTTTTGGTTGTGTTTGCACCAATTCGGTAGAATGGCCCTTATAGTACAACACATATAGCATCAAATAGAATTGTGTAGCCCACTGACTCACATTGGGGAACAAAAATAGCTGCTGAGCTGACAGAAAGCGTTTTGCTGTTTCTTTCCAAATAAACCACTAGGGACAAATAAGGCATGTATTAGAATCACTGCTGTAACATCAAGCACATTCATGCTTCATTATGTAATTTTGGCTTTCAGTAAAATGCACTGACAGTAGAACTAATAGACTCACCAGCAGCCCACCCTTGTAATTTTCTCAGAGCTGCAACACATCTGTGGTCATGCAGCAGCACCAGAACAAAGAATAACACCAATACCACGCTTGTCTCTTAGGTTAGTGTGGTGGGTCTGTGCGTTGGTGGTCCATTGCCACAAGCAAAGGAGTAATCAACACAACAGTATGTTCAAACCACAGGTTATTTAGGTTACCTATCAAAAACATTGTTATGAGGGGAGCATGAAAAGAGCATACAAAAACCAATACAGCCCCAGGCTACATAAAAAAGTTGTAACACAAGTTTAAGTTGGGATTATTTTTTTGTGTGTTTTTGAACCCTTTCCAACAATGACTGAATGACTTTGAGATCCATCTTTTCACACTGAGGACAACTGAGAGTCTCATATGAAACTATTACAGAAGTATCAAACGCTCACTGATGCTCCAGAAGGAAACACAATGCATTAAGAGCCAGGAGTGAAAACTTTTGGAACTTAAAGATCAGGGTAAAATTACCTTATTTAATCTTCTGTGAAAAAATATATAAGTATCTTCTGTAGCTTCTGAAGTGCAGTACTAAATAAAAAACATGATATTTAGGCAAAATAAGAAAAAAAAGCGCACATCAAAAGTTTTCACCCCTACTGTAGGTCTTAATGCATTGTTGTTGTTGTTTTCTGGAGCATCAGTGAGCATTTAAATCTTCTGTAATAGTTGCATATGAGTCCCTCAGTTGTCCTCAGTTTGAAAAGATGAATCTCAAAATCATACAGTCATTGTTGGAAAGGGTTTAATTACACAGAAATGCTAAAAAAAAAAAAAAAAAAAAAATTGTGGGACCTGAAGGATTTTTCAGAAGAACAGCCAGCAGTTTAACTGTTCAGGACAAACAAGGGACTCATAAAAAAAAAAAACACACAGCTGTGGATCATTCAGGTAACAACACAGTATTACGAATCAAGCGTTTTTATAAATCTTGTGGACTATATGTAAACGTCTTTTATGTGAAATGTCTTATTCAGGTCAGTACTAAATAAATAAATAACATGCATTTTATATGATTCCTTTTTTGGTAAAAAGATACACAAATTATAATTTTGCTCCATTGTAACCTACAGCCAAAGATGACAACATTTCTCACCCAGAATAATACCAAATGGCTTAGACAGAACAGAATTATTAGAGCCTTAACCAAAGCCATGTGTTTCTGCATATTCATTGATTCAAGCAGAGGGCTGTTTATTCTGCTTCCCTCACACTCATCCTCATGGCCAATATACTGGTTTATCCCCTCATACAGTGGCTAAATAAAGGTTTGGATTGAAGGGAGACTTAAAGTTGACACGGCCCCTCACCTCACTTCAATAACTGAAGCTGCAGGAAGATTCGACTGAGCTGCCAGTGTACCGGAACAGCTATATGTCACAAACCAAGTATGATGAAGCTCAGCTTTTCATCATAAAATTTCCAAGGCTTGAAATATGAAAGATCCCAACAGGGTTTCAAAGAGATTTTGATTTCCATTGGTGTAGACAATGCGCCTACTGGTCACGCAGTTAATGGCAGTAAATATTTTAGTAATAATGAATATTCATTTTCAGAAAAACAGCTTTTCCCCTATCATGAATAATATATTGCAGACATACAGACCTGCAAACCAGCATTTAAATAATATATGCAAGCATTAGGCATGCATCACTCCTATACTAAACATTTTAAAACTAAAAAAAATGAAATGTAAGGAAAAGATTTCAAAACAACACTGAAAGGCGAATGAGAGCTTCAGTAATTACTTCAGACACACTCAGCTTTAGAGGGTTGTTCCTGAAGGGCCTTACACTGAATTAAAAGTGTAAAGAAATAGGTGTCAGGCAAGGATCACCCCATATAAACAAACACCTAATCTCTCACAGGAATCTTCTCTGAAATGAGTTCAAGTGCGTGCTTGATAATTGAAATTTTCTGTCCAGGAGGGGGTAGTACTGTTCTGTTTTCCCTACCACGCAATTTCACTCGTCTTCTGGCATCCTCTCTCTCCTCTCGTCCTTCTGCGGCGAGCAGATTTGGAGAGGATCTTGCATCATGTGCTTTCGACGGAGGACCTTTTGAATGTTATCCACTTTAAGCTCAGTCCTGGCAGAGAGTGTATTCAGCAGAAGCGGACAAAAAATTCTGATTATATTGACCGGTAACTTGTGTCTCCACTTACAATGATTAAAGTCCCTACAACACAACATCCACAGCAAAAGGATTGGAGCTATTTTCATGACTCAGTGAGTTTGCTGCATAATGACATGGATGCTGTGTCCTTTTATATCGTTTTTAATGGCACGACATATAACACACAAAAAAAAAAAAACAGCTGTGATTTACTAGAATTGTACTTTTACGGATTTAACGTACATTTACAGTAAAAACACGTATTTAATTAGCTAATATAATATAATCTAATATATACAACCTACCTGTTTTGTACGTTTTAATACACTTAAAACTACCATAAAGGCAGACAAGATTAATCCAAGTTCCAAGCTTAAGTAAATACTGATAGATCCATTATTTGAATGCTAAGAGTGGCGGCCATTTGCAAATTTTATGTCTTTGGCTTGGAGTCTCATCTGCGTCCAGCAATTTTTAGCTGTACAGCAGCTTGTTTTGCTGCTTGATATTGCAAACTTGTGTGTCTTACCATATTATTTCTGTCATGATCGGGGCTGTGAGGTTTCCCTCAGCCTCCTGAGGTCGCTATTCACACTGCACTTCTGATAGTATTCACCTGTCCTTGTCGTTAACACTGATTCACTCACAGCTGTTCACCATTTGGACTTTTGTATAAGAACTCTCATTTCTCACTCCTGCTTCATGTCTGCATTGTCTCGTGTCCTGTTTGTTTTATGTCTTTGATAATCCCTGGCTTTTGAGTTCTTGATTTTGGTTTTTGAGTATTTCAGTTTGTGCCGTGTTGGCCTTTTGTTCTGTTTTTTGTGTTTATTAAATTTATTCTTTCCCTCCCTGCATTTGGACCTCATCCTTGTTAACCGTGACAATTTCCCATTATTATTGTCATGTTTTGGGCTGTGCTAATTGGTCGGCACAGGAAAAACATATGGAGTACTACAGACTGCCAAAAGTTATAACAAATCAAGGAGAAGTGCAAAAAGCTGTCTGGGGAACAAAAGGCGTTTGTGGTTGGCCAGGGCAAGAATCCTGACAACATTCCTGTTTGTTCTTATAATTTCCGGTGAAATATTAAAAATTATTAACTTTAGTTTGTCACCTATTCATGCTGACTAAGGCCGCGATCACACCGAGCGCGTTTTTGCAGTTGGAGGCGCCTCTTTTGAATGGTTTTCTGTTGGCAGTGAGCGTTCTACGCGCTGCTTATGCGCCCCAGGCGCCTCGCGTTTTCACCGCCTGCTGCACCTCGCGTTTTTGCAGGAGCGCTCTGAGCGCGTGAAGTTGAAAAAAAATCAACTCTGAGCGGAAAAACGCCCAACGTCATTCGCGTTCTTTTCCATTGTCCAATCGAATGAATGGAGAGGCGGGCCTTCTGTTGTGGTGACGGAATTTTACGGTTGCTTAAAAAGTCCGGAGACTGCAAGAAATAGAGGAGAAACCTTTTGTGTCTATCGTGGGTAACCTGGATCTGTATTATTTAGGGTTTCTGCTAATATGACAGTTTACTTAACAGCATAAAACTAAGATTTTAGAGTGCTCGCGCTATAATCCTTTGATTTGACTGACAGGACAGCTGTTTTGGTCGTTGCTTAGCAACAAAAAAAAAAACGCAGCACGCTCTTTTATTAAAAGTCACCAAAAAAAAGGCAGTGCTGTGCGCCTCGCGTTTAGAACTAAAAGACACGTTCGGTGTGATCGCGGCCTAAGACCTTCTCTTTATGATTTAGCAGCTTCCACATGTTTATTATGTGGTTTAGACAGCATAAATTAGAAGAACATATTCAGTAGTACATTAACTTTGTAATCCATGCTGTTGTTTACATCCAAGTATCGCCAATATGGCTGCGTATTCAGGTAACTAACCAAATTGTGACATAAGTGCAAACCTTCGATATCATATTAATATACCACCTATCTGTTTTATACATTTTTAATACACTTAAAACCACTGTAAAGGCAGCCGTGATGACTCAAAATTTTACAAGCTTAAGATACCCACCTTATTTTTTGTTTTAAGAGTGAGCATAGGCATTTGTAAATTTTATGGGTCTGGCATCTGGCCTCATTCGTGTCCAGCTATTATCTTAATTATGAACACACTGGTTTGTACTGCAAACAGTTTTACCACATACTGAACATTGTTGTTCTTCTCGTTATTTCCCTATAGCGGCTAATGAAGCTGAAATCTCACCCATTGGCTTACCACTGTGTTGAAGAATGAGGTAAACATGGTCATTCACACCAAAAACACCACCATGCTAACACACGTTGCTAAAATAATGCAATAAACATTATTTTAACAAATGATATAACATAAAACCCTAATGTCCTTAACTGATAAGAAATCTGCGCTGTCTCACTGAATACTGGGAATGTCTATGGTTTTTCACTTTAATTTCAAGAAGACTTGATGTTTTTCACTTCAAAAGCTGTATAGGCTTTATTTCACATGAAATGTCTCATTAGATGTATTACAGTTTTTAATAATGCAAGAATTAGCTATATATTATTCATTAAATCCCATTTTCATCATGTTTTACATCAAAACCACTGTTTGTTCTGTATTATCTATACTCTGAAGTTAAATGTGGGCTTTAGATGTAAATTTCGCTTTAAGAACTATGACAAATCTTTAATCTCTGTTGCACACATTTCCAGATGCACTTTCAAGCCCAGTGTGCTATTCTGTCCTCGACTCTGTATGGGGTTTGTTTAATGTCCTCACCAGGAGGTCTCTGCTTGTTTTTGACACTTTGAAATATTCTGAGGAAGTGTCTGATTGTGTTTGCATACAAAGAATATTAATAAATGCCAGTGGGGGTTTACATGACGTGCTTTGGTGTTAATGTAAAATTGTGTTCAAAGTAATGGAAAACATGACTAATTAAGCAATTCAGTCATTACTGTAACTAGTGAAGTTTTGAAAATTTCATCTATCAAATTGAGGATAGAACTTTGTTTCGGATGGCAAACAAACCATAAAAAAGAATATGATTTCATTTAATAAGTTTCACCAGCCAGTGTAGGTCATCTTCCAAACTTTGTTTGACCATAACGTGAGTGTGTGCATCAAAAATAAAGCGCAGTGGAAAATTATTCTTCACAGAATTTGTATCACAATATCGGATACCTTTACACAATACGTTTGAACAACTTGTAAAAAAAAATGTGTGAAAAAACATCCAGTATTGATTTGTGAATACATATTTAATGTTAATTCCAAAAGCATATTTTTTAGCTACAGCAATCTAAACTAAAGTACAGTCTACATCAGGAATTCTCAACTCTGGCCCTCAAGGTCCATTTTCCTGCAGAGTTTAGCTCCAACCCTAATCAAACACACCTAAACAAGCTAATCAAGCTCTTCATCATTACTAGAAAGTTACCGGCAGGTGAGTTTGATCAAGGTTGGAGGTAAACTCTGCAGGAAAGTGGACCTCGAGGGCCAGAGTTGAGAACCTCTGGTCTACATGCTTGAAATGTTTAGCTTCTTAAAAGGTTGTGCTGTTGAATTGCTTTTTCAGTATGGTATTGATCCAGAGGATATGTTTTTGGGAGAGAAAAGTGTACACAGTTGGTTTTTTGGGATTACCGCATTCTTTCGACCCTGATACCACTCCAACTATGTTTTTCTTACATTCCAGAGGTCCACCGGAATCCCCCTGAAAAAAGAACACAAGACCTTCTTCCTTTAGACAGGTAAACGGATGATTTCAAAGAGTCTGCAACCAGCCATAAATCAAAGGCCACATTATGACATACCCAACAGGTGCCTGTCTTTTCTTGCTTGCCTCCTGCACACAGCATGTCTTTGGTGATCACAGGATGTCCGTCGTAGTAGCGGTTGCACCGGTCCCTGTGCATCACTATCATCTCTAACATTTGCAGTTTATCAGAAGGTTCCAAGTTTTTAGAATCAGTAGCTCCCCAACCTGTCACAACACAATTTGTTCCTGGTGGAACATCTTTTTCCTTTTTAGGGATTTTTTTGGGTTTTGCTTTCACTTTTTTCTTTAGCTGCAGAACAAAATGCAACATATAAAAGCATACTGTGAAAAAAGTCATACGCTCACAATGTTTAAACAACAACCGCATTCAAATCCTTACCTTAATGAGCATGATGTCATCTTGTTTAGTCTTTGCATTGAATGTTTTAGGGTACTCGTAACTGAGGATGCCAACACGCTGAGCGCCTTTACTCATTTTATTCAGAGACAGAGATCCTATGAGAACTGTCATAGATGTAATGGGTTTTCTGAAATAGAAAACTGAAGTTAGTGTGCTTAGATAAAGATGTTTATGTCTTTCTTTCTTCAGTCAAAAAGAAATTAGGTTTTTTGAGGAAAACATTCCAAGGATTTTCTCCATATAGTGGAATTTAAAGGTGGCCAATGGGTTGACGGTCTAAATTGCATTGCTTCAAAGGGCTCTACACAATCTTTAAAAAAAAAGTCTTTTAAACCACAAATGCTTGTCCTGCACTAGTTCTGCGACAGCATGTGCATCTTCACGCATTACGTAATTACATTGGAAAGGTCATGCGTGGTTAGTTTTTTGTTTGTGTACTTTGTTTAAAAAAGGTAGGGTGGGGCTCCATCCCCATTTCTCCTCCAACTTCTGAATCTTCCAACATTGTTGTTTTACCTTTTTCTGTAAAGGGCTATGACTTTCTTTGAATGTTTGATTTGTAAACACTGGGTCAGTACTTCCACCTATGTTACGCATGTGTGAATCTGTAATGTGTGAGGTTGAGCTAGTGCAAGACAAGCATTTGTGGTTAAAAAGTATATAAATCAGAATTTTTCTTAGAAAATGACTAATCGTTTTGCTAGAGAAGACCCTTATTCCTCAGCTAGGATCATGTAGAGCCCCTTTGAAGCTGCATTGAAACTGCAATTTGGACCTTCAACCCATTGGCTCCCATTGTTTTCCTCAAAAACCTTAATTTCTTTTAGATGAAGAAAGAAGGACCAACATCTTGGATGACATGGGGGGTAAATTATCAGGACATTTTCATTCTGGAAGTGAACTTCTCCTTTAAGCTAAGAAACTAGGGGGTTAGCATTAAATAAAATGGAGGCATGTGTCCCAGCCAAGAGAATTTGCAAATAAGTAAGTAGGTAAGCAAGTAAAAGGAAAAAACACGGAAAATACTATTTGAATGCCATCTAAACAAATGCCATTTGAGTAAATAAATATATCTAAACAGATCAATAAATACTCATCACAATTGTAAATAAATAAGATAAATAATAATTGTATTTTCATTTGGATAATTATATTAAAACCCTGCTTTCTCAAGGGAAAAAAAAGAAAAAAGAGGGGAAAAATTACACCTATTATGCCGCACATGGTCTTATTTATACTATTTCTATTTTCTTTTGAAAGACAATGCTTCACATAGACTTTACAAGTAAATAAATAGATAAATATTAATTTTAAACTTAATATAAATATAAATACAAATTATTAAAATAATAATTGTATGTTTAATTTGAACAAGTATTATAGCAGAAATACAAAACAATCGCTTTCAGGGAGAAAAAACACTAAAATTATACTAGGGATGTAACGACATCAAAAGCTCACGATATGATAATACTGAGATATGACCTCCACAATAGAATATTTATTGCGATATTTAAAAGAAATATGAAGTGGGGGATAAAAATTATTTTGTACATTTTAAAGTTAAATTATTCTATCTAATGCACTTTGAGAGTTTAAAATTAAGAGCTCCAACCCATGTTCTTAACTAAAAAAAAGTAAGTCAGAAAAAAGTCAGTGAATTGACTTGTACCTGAATTTTAAAGAGAACTCAACCCTCTTTTTTTGTGCTATACGGTCTCAGTCTAAATTACATTCACATTGGTGTTTTAGGAAGCCAAACAAATTACGATAAAATAATAATAACAACAAGAACAGTAATGGCCATATATTGTAAAACAACTGCTCTGCAAAATAAATTGAAATTAATATTTTATAGGTATATTATTTTTGCCTTACACTACAGTAATGAAATTACAATAATTATTTCCTAATTTCTACACTTGAAAGAAATATTTTGAATTTGGACTGCATTAACGTTACCCATTTAAACCACAAGCTGTCAGCAATTTATACTGCACTTTTAAGCTTTTATTTTGACGGAAACGGCAGTAGAGCTTTTATTTTGAAGGAAAACTCCAGCTTCAGTGAAAAAAGGATTACAAAAACGTGTCTCACTACAAATCTAGTGAAATGCTGTAATCATCTGACACGAATATAAAGCCTAACTGGTGCCTGTTGCATTCCCAAATGTGTGTTAAACTCACCACGCATACAATAAACAAGTTCACTGCATTCATTGTAAACTGAGCTGTTCTGAGGCATGGAAAACACCGGATCACAAGTTGATCGCCTGAACGAAGTGCGTGCTTCGCTTTGTAAAAAAAACAGGCTTGATGAAGCCATATTGTGCTTTCAGTTTTGGTTTGGTTTGACAGCTATTGTGCCATAGAATAAGAAGTTTAAATATATTTTAAAAACTACACTTTTTGCCCTGAAGACCTATCGTTTCATATCATCATGTGACCACAATAATATCGAGATTCAATATTGAATATATCGGTACATCCCTACATTATACAAACACTAATACTATGAAAAATATGAATGCTCTTATTTGTAGATTTACATTTCCTTTTTGAAATATTATATTATCCTACACAAAGACTTTACAAGTTCATTAATATGCTGAAAGTGGTTGCCTTACTCTTGACAATATGCTGCAGTTAAAACCCACTGGTTTTGAATCAGAATTCCTCCACACACATGGACCTCGTTCTTCTGAATGGACACCATCCATGGTTGAAGTTTTTTGACCTCTTTGCCTCCAATAATGGACACCCCAGAGCATACTAGAATATAGATTTCAAAGGCGGTTACAGATTCAACAATAACAAACTGATGAATATGTAGCATGAACTTTTTAATCAAACTCTGTGACAAGTAAATAACAATTACCTGCCACTTTGAAAAAGGTAAACGCCAGAAAGTAATGCACAATCAAATACTGGCAAACATCCATCTTGCTGCCTGTTCTCTCAGCCAAAAGTCTGTGTGTTGCCTCAGACATCCAACAATGTCAAATGTAAGAGCACTGAGGAAATAACTGGTTTTCAATGCACGTTTTGGTTACTTTGTGGTCAGAGCAACATCAAAAGGTATGTACGTGTGGGAGTGCTTGCTAGCAATGTGATGCATTTGTTTTTGCACATTTTAACAAGTTGACATTTAGTTCCATTTTTCTGTGGATGGTGTTCAGAGCAGAACTTTATAAAATAAAGGTGCTTTAAAGCTGAGGGTGAGTAGTACAAGCTCTACTGACTGTATCTGTGGCATTATGTCAATTAATAATGAAAATACATTTTACGCATAACTCAGTTTACATTGACAGAAAGGCACTTACAAAATTATATGGGACAATCAATGAAAAGCAGCTGTTATCCCTAAAGACTTCCTTAGTAAGGGATTGTATTTTACAAACTCTGGGACAAGCTTTTGTTTTCGGCAGTAATCGACACTATTGATGCTGTAGATCGAATGTCCAACTACGGTATTTAGAGTAAACAGAGGACACTGCAGTATTATTCGATTCTTTTCAAAGTTTACCTCCCCTTTTAAAATGAGTCTAAGAGGGGATCTTTGTGACATGAGTTTAGACATGTGTCTTGAAAGGGGGCGTCTCATCAGGGACATGTAGCCCTCACCGAAAGACTGATGTGAAGCTAAAGTGACTAACAGTTTTTCACACCTTCAGAAGTAAAGCAGAAGCTTCAAAGCAGAACGAACGCCTGCAGTCTCCTGCTGCGCCAACCTTACAAACGTGTGAATCTCAGCTGGAGATTCAAGAGGTTTTTATTGAGCTTCATGTCAAGACAGAAGGAAAAAAGATCTATAGAGTGTTTTTTTTATATATAAACGAGGTACTATACTTGCAAATGAGAACATTTTACTTTTTTGACATTTACATGTTCACTTTTAAAAATAAAGGTTCCAAAAGAGTATTTTTCCCCAAGAACCTTTCAGTTAACAATTCATAAAAGAACAATTCTGAAGAACATTTAAAAATCTAAAGAACCTTTTTTGACTATAGAGAACCTTTTCTGCATTTGAAAGGTTCCATGGATGTTCAAGGTTCTTTATAGAACCATTGATGCGAATGAAGAAACTTTATTTTTAAGAATGTATAGCGATTTCGGAAAAATCTTGCTGTAAAAATTTCAGGGTGACTGGTTAATTATGGTTGATGTTCCTGTTATCATATGGCAATATCATGCAGCAAAAACTCATGAGGTACACTCCTTTAAAAAATAAAGGTTTAATTGGCATTGAGGGTTCCATGAAGAACCTTGAACATCCATGGAACCTTTCAAATACATAAAAGGTTCCTCATAGTCGAAAAAGGCTAAAATGTTCTTCAAAATGGTTCTTTTAAGAACTGTTCACTGAAAGGTTCTTTGGGGAACCAAAATATGGCACCACTGCAAAAAGACCTTTATTTTTAAGAGTGCATAACAAGTGGTAATTCAGTTCAAATCAAATGATGAGACGAACTTTGGGAAATCGAACCTTTCTTTCAGCACATGAAAATAAATACATATTTCCATCTGTTTAAAATGTTGTGTTCTTGGGAACAAACACACACTGGCACATTCTTCCAGATGATGCTAGTCAGATGTGCGATCAGATTTGAGAACACCTTTTGAACATCTGCTGACAATCACCACACAGAGCTAAACATCAAAATATCACCATGACAAAAAGTATTCTTGTAGCGTCATAACATTACGGTTGAACCAATAATGTCACATGGACCATTTTATGTTCACTATACCTTTGTTCGCTATACCTTTCTGGGCCTTGAACGTATCAATTGCGTTGCTGGCAGGGTCAGAAAGCTCCTAAAAATAGCTTAATTTGTGTTCTGAAGAAGAACGAAGGTCTTGCGGGTTTGGAATAACATAAGGGTGAGTAATTAATGACAGAATTTTCATTTTTGGGTTTTACTTATACAACAAGCATTGGCATCATGCATCCTGTTGAATTGCTCACACTAATTGATTTCCTCAGATCAGAAGAGAACCTTTCTAATCTTAATCCAATATAGACTCAAGAAGCGCAGAGCTCCTCTGTCAGCACAGCACACCAACACAATACTAGATGTGGGATTAAAACCCCAAAACCGACAGGAGATCCTCAGGGGCTGTCAGCATTATTCAGGCCACATTACGCATCTGTCATAACGTAACTGCTGGCAACAGTTATTGCCTCCATTACAAAGGCATCATCCGATTGGATGGATTTCAAAAGCAGCTAAAAGTTTCATCAGCGATGAGAGGTTATTAAAGCCAAGTAATGGGACTCCAATCTCAGGTAAACGGAATTGATCTTAATTAGCACCTGCAACACACACGATTCGGTACCACCCAGAAATCTCTTTAAAGTTCTTTGACTGAAGTGTTTTTCTTGAACTTGATGTTCGTGGAATTCCCATGTGGTTTTGCGTTGTTGAAAGATCTAACAATCAATGAGTGTCTTTCTAAACTTTGTTGCACAGATTTCTAAAGCGTGTTGCACAGATGTTATTGTTAAAATGAATACATTTTATCCCACAATTTCCCATGAGCAACTTTAAGTGGCAGTCTCTAGGCCAAACACAGTAGAAGGTTTGGTCAGTTACCCATATACATGACCATATTGGAGATACTCAGATGTAAACAACAGCATGGATTGCACTAATTAGGTTGCATGGATTGCTAATTTATGCTGTCTGAACCATAGAAAAAACATGTGGAGGCTACTAAATCATTAGTAAGCAGGAAAGGGCATGATATTTTGACAAACTAAACTAAACAGGTGGTAAAGATACAAATAATACAAGCCGTATTATTTAAGATATTAGTCTAATATTTCACCTACCTGACCAGAAAGATTCAAGATTCTTGCCCTGGAAATCCTGGTTCAGATTAGCCAACCACAAACGCCTTTTGTTGCTCTGACAGTTGTTTGCACTCTTCTCTTTGATTTGTTATAACTTTCGGCAGTCTATAATACTCTAAATGTTTTTTCGGTCTGAAAGATTAATACAGTCCAAAACATGACAATAATTTTCCATTTTCAGCAGCAATAATCCACAAAATTTGCGAGTTCTATACAGTTCAGTAGCATTGCTTATGTTTAGTATGGCCATATGGCCAATTGATGACGCATCCTGAAAACACTCTATACTATTTTACAAAGAATTATAGGCCACATTTTAAAAGATGCTGGATTATTTTTTCAACCCAGTTGCTGGGTTGAACCTGCTGGGTCATTATTTTAGGTTATTTTTTCCAGTGTTGGGTCAATTTACACCTGTCCTTCCAACGAAAAAAGTGCAGGTTTATTTCAGTCGTTTTCATCCTCTTCATGTGAGAAGTCCTTAGTGCTGACAATTTTGGGGACTTTTTCAGTCAAATTAAGTTTTGTATGTGTTTTATTTAATCTATAAAGTGCTGTAAATTATTTTATTTTTTTCAACGTAACATACAAATGCATCAGTAACAGTCATTTCGCATCAGGGAAATGCCTTGCCTTGCATAACATAAACTGATTTTATTCATTATAATACTGATTCTAATTAAGTCAGATGTTAAAATATGTTCTCAAAACTCTGTACTGTTTGTATATGGGCAGATTATGAAGTCAGTCACGGGATCTTTCAGCTGTAAGTGAAACGCGAGGCCAAATCGGATGAGTTGGAGGTTCGCAGTTCCCGTGTTGAACAGCAGCTCATCACTGTCTCCGATTTCAGCGACACACCGACACGAAAAACAGTGTTATTTCGTTTAAAAGGATAACAGAGAACGATACAAAACACTTGAATTAAAACGATAACTTAATTAGAAAGTCTCAGTTCAAAACTATAGACAATAGCCAACTAGGTAACTATTAGTACAATGAACGTAGGTGAGTCTCCCATTCATAAGCTCTCAATGATTGAATGGGAGATCTGTTTTTAGCATGTTTCCTTATTCAGATCTGCATGAATGGACACACATATTTAGCATACTACAACTCATCTATATCATTGGCGGTTTGTGCTTTTCAGCTGATTAAATTGGCTGTGCCTTGGCAGAGTAAGTCTGAATAAACAGGCAGCTTCAAATAAATGCCCTTGATGCAAATCGTGTGGTGTCTTTCATCAAGGAATTCTTGTGCTTGGAAGGCATAATTACAGAGCTCAAGCACCTACAGAGCATTTATTCATGGACGTGGAAATCCAAGAGGCTTTATCTAATTCATGCCTTTGGCATGACAGCCATTACTTAAGAGGCTATTCCCCGAGTTCTCTCAAAAATCACTAGGGTATTTATTTATATGTTTGTATATTTATTTACTGCAACTAAAGTGATTTGTTAAAAGGACGCTTGTGAAAATGGCCTGTAGAGACAGTGACTCGACTCATGGATCTTCTCAGGAAACAAAATGTTTTCATTTCATGGCTCAGGAAACTTGTAGTCCATCCAAAAATGAAATTGTCATCATTTACTCACCCTTGTGTTGTTCCAAACCTCTTTGACTTTCCTCATCTGTGGAACACAAAAGATCGTAATTTAATGAATGTTTCATCTGTCTTTGTCCATACAAAGAAAAGACAGTGTTGTTTAGTCCAATGCTTGGAAAAAAATATATATTTTTTTGGTATTTATATCTATGATTAATGCGTCCAAACCTGTCTAGAATATTTTGTTGTGAAATGTTTTATTTTTCTTATACAGATTTAATAACAGAACATGGGAATCAGAGCAAATTAGTTGTTTTGTATTCAATCAATGAACAATGACATTTAGTAACAGCTCCCACAAAACCTCTACACCTTCATTTTTCACAGTTCTTTTTGGCATGTAATTAATTTGTATTTCATAAAGTTTTATCTAACCTGTCATACTCAGCAATTTGATTAGGCAACATGAATGAAATGAGACATTTCTAAATGAGTCTCACAGGCATTCTGAGTTTCAGTCCATCTGATTTACTTACTTGTTGAACAAATACAGTTAGAGATCACTGTGTTTTCACCAATGTAGATCCAGCAAGGCCCTTGTTTGCATCACCTAGGAATTGGTTTCCTTTGGGGGAAAAATGACAGAATGGTGTATCAATCGACTAAATGAAAAAGAAAATGTGGCACAGTGGGAGCAACTACCTGTGACAGACTTGTGACTCATCCATCACTCAGCCTGAAGCAAACAACAAAGTCAATCACTCCTTAAGACAATGCATGAAATCAAACCTAAATGAAAACGACAAGGCTTTCTTTGCGCTTTTGGTGGAATATGGCTATAAAAACTCAATGTGACAAAAACATAACATGAATATTTAAACATGTGCATGTGCACAGAAAGTGTCATGTCATTTCAAACTTTACTTTTGTTTCCTTTTTTTTTTTTTCTCTTTGGTTTGGTCATGTCTTGTCTTGCCTATAGGCACCAAGAGGACTATCACTGATGCCCAAAAGACAAAAACAATAGTTGTATAACTCCCTGGGAAAGACCTACTTTTTGAGTTCCAAAACTTTCCCTGCAACCAGCTGGTTTCACATATGGTGTGTAATCTTATGCATAAATTGCTGTGCATTAAAACAATGCTTGGTTGGTTATTTATGGTAGCTTCTCCTGCAAAAAGTCTACTCAATTAAAAAAATGTAAACATATTGTGTTTGAAGAATGCTGAAGATAACAAAAGGTCATTTTAATGCACAACAATCATTTTAATTAAGCCTCCTTCTCACTCCATTTGAGTTTGTCCTGTTTAATGAAACATTCAGTAAGAGATGTTTGTTTTGGTTTTTCTTGTATGTGACATTGGGAAATCGTCCTAAGGCTCCCATCTGAACTATCTGGCCTAGGTTTGAACTCAAGAGCTAGGTCACCACACACACAGACTTGTGTTCAGCTATAAAAACATGAGTTGAGACTGTACGAGTACAGTACCATTCAAAAAGGACAGAGGAAATGCTCTGAGGGAACGAGAACACTGTGATCCACCCTCAGCTATCCATGTCCCTTGTTTAGTGAAAGAAATCTGATGAATTATTCATAAGAGCACTAAAAACAAGCTGCTGTGGAGACCTAATTAACGATTGATCATTGGACGTCAACATTCTCGATATGCACTCAGATTAATAGAAGTCCTGCCAAAAGTGATGTTCGTGGACCGCTGGAGTCAATAAATCTTGATTTGTTCCAATTATAAATTGATTTTAGAATGTCAGAATTTATTTGCATCTTCACTTATTTTGTTTCCAGATTCAGGGTAGAAAAGGAAATCTTTAAGATGACCTTGTCTGGCAGCAGAAGGACTATGCCTAAACCTATAAATTAAGGAAGACAAATTAAGATATTTTTAAAGAAATCTGAGAACTTTCTGACCCTGCATAGACAGCAACGCAACTACCACGTTCAAGGCCCAGAAAGGTAGTAATGGCATTATTAAAATAGTCCATTTGACATTGGTGGTTTAACTATAATTTTATGAAGCTTCGAGAATACTTTTTGCGTGCCAAGAAAACTGAAATAATTTTTTAGCAACTTCATCTTATCTGGGTCTTTATTTGATTTCCAAAGACTTCAATCAAATATCTCACTTATCAATCTTTGATCTGAAGCAAAATATTTACAAACCTGCTCTGAAATCCCGATCTAAATGACATAATTAGAGATTTGCGCTCCAACGGTTCAGATCTGAAACAAAAGATTCACGAACCCACTCCGAAATCCTGATCTAAATCAAATGATTCATGTTCCGAAGTTCCGATCTAAATCAATAGATTCACAAACCCGCTCCGAATTTCGGATCTAAATTAAATGACCTGCGAACCCGCTCTAAAATCCCATTCTAAAACAAATGATTCACACTCTGCGATTCTGTTCTGAAGCAAAAGGTTCACAAACCCGCTGTGAAGTTCCGATCTAAATCAAATAATTCATGATCCACACTCAGAAGTTCCGATTGGAAGCAAGATTCACGATCCTGCTCCGAAGTTCCTGTAATATGAAATTCCAGGACTTTTCAAGCACTACTTTTTTGATTTCCAAAGACTTCAGTCAGAGATCTCAATTATCAAACAATGTCTTATCTTTCAAATTCTAAGATAAAAGATAAATAAAAATATACTAATAAAATTGTACACTGTAAAAAACAATTTGTTGAGTCAACTTAAAATAATTTGTTACGTGGCTGCTTTAAAATTTAGGTTCAGCCAACTCAAAAAAAGTTTACAATTTAAAGGCATCCAGGTAACAAACACAACTGTTAAGTTTAACAAACACATTTTTTCGTTTAGTCTACTCGAATGTCTAAGTTGTCACTTAGTACAACCTAATATTTCAAGTTGAAAAAACTTATTTGAGTTGACTGAACTTAAAATTTTAAGGCAGAAGGGTAACAAATTATTTTTAGTTGACTCAACAAATTGTTTTATTTTTTTACAGTGTATGGGTGAAATAGAGCTTTTTGAAAGTGGATCAGTTAAACCATTGCATCGCAAAATGATTCACTGTTTCAAAGCGCTTCAATTAGAATGCGGAGTGCAAATCATTTGCTTCAGATCTGAACTTTGGAGTGCGGATCGTGAATCGCGCATCATGTGATTTAGATCAGGATTTCAGAGCAGGTTCATGAATCTTTTGCTTCAGATTGGAAGTGCCAGTGGAGGTCTGGCACACAATTGCAAATCATCTGACTTAAACTTTTTTAGTTTTGTCAACTTGAAATTGACTTAAAATTTACTTAATGTTAATTTTAGTGACAACTTGGATATTTTTGTTGACTAAACTAAACATTTTAAGTCAGCAGGATAAAAAGGATTTAAGTTGAAACAACTTTTTTTTTTACAGTGTAACTATACATGCTTTTTAAAATCATTAAAAGCGATGTTGTAATTCTAAAATGAATGGCTCTTTTAATTGAATCTGGTATTTGCTAGTGAATCGCTTGAAATTATCGAAATCACGAGTTTGAATCAATTAGAGCATTTCCAGCGTAAACGATTCAATTGATTCAGTTCATCTGTTCCTCTTTTTGCATCTTCAGCCATGTTTACATGACACTGTCCGTACTTCTACTGGCTTTTGAATTGCATGAATTTTGCAAAAAGGCATTTTTTATAGATGCATTATGTTTCAATAATTCAAGCACTTTTCAAGTACTGTTGAATTTAGTGCTGTTTTATGTACAGTGTGCATCTTCTTCGGTTTGTAAATGAGGTGCAGCGCATCCGGGTTCTAAGTCAGAACGCCAGCTTCGTATGCATCACGGTACTCTTGTTATTTTTGTTTTCCTTGTGCACAAAAAGTATTCTCCTAGCTTCATAAAATTATGGTTGAACCACTTATGTCACATGGACTATTTTTAACGATGTTCTTACTATCTTTGTCTTTTTGGCCATAAAACGTTTCAGTTGTGTTGATGTCTATGCAGGGTCAGAAAGCTCTTGGATTTAATTAAATAAATAAAAACATTATGAAGAATTTTAGACCACGTTTCTATTTAATTTCCTTAATCCAATTCAACTTGCGTTTCTCACTTGTCACCTGCACCTGCACACTGAAAAGCCAAGCTCTGCCACTGTCACAGAAGCGAAAAATTGAACCTGTTCTACGTTACGATTCAAACTGACCTTTGAAGTTGTGACAATACCTGATGTAACATCGTTGCCAAGAAACTATTTTGCTAGGTAGGCTGCTCTTAGAAACCAAGTCTTATTATTTAACAACAGACAAGAGTGCAAAATGACTAAAGAGAGTGACTCTGCAATAAGAGATTACTGAAATCCTGCCATGGAACATCTTGGTTCAGCATTAACAAACTAGACTTTTGTATCTCTGCTATCTCAAAATGGACTCTCATTCTGTCTTATGAACTTGAATGATAAGGTCGAATTTAGAGTTTTACAGTAAACATGTTTTTCAAAACCAAACACATTTACTGCATATACTCTTGCCTCTCAACTAGATCCAACCATAAATCCCACAGGCGCTGCAAAGCTTCATTAGACAGGTTCTGTACACCAACACAAGCTGATGTTGAGGATTTGGAGAGGGGCAGAGATCACTTCATTAGATCTGACCTGATACAGAGGCTTATGCGCAAAACAACTTTCAAGCATTTTTAATTTTAATTTTTTTTTTAATAGCAGAAGGCATCATGATAAAACTTTTAACGGTGCCTGTGCTAATAAATCTTAAACCAAGGGGGTATAAATTTGCTAGTCTGGTCTCGTATCTGTCAGTGTATTATCATCAGTGTGCCATTGTGAAAATGTTTTTGTTAAATCAAATAAATTACATGAAAAAAACAGGTGAAAACTTTCAGGATGTCAGTCATGTAATAACTCACCTCTATCATATTGAAAAGGAATAATTTCAAAAACAAAAGCACTTTATATGCAAATATGTATCTTTTCTGTCCTGAGGAGACAATACTAAAGATAAAGTGGAAATGAGGGATAGTTATAACATATTTACTTCCTATAAAAAGTAAGTCTAGGTTTATTTTTTAAAGCAAATTTCAGTATACAATGGATATGGGCCTACAGAGTTGGTCTAAAGTCAGAATTGGAAACGTCTTTTGTTGGAATGACAAAGGTGTCTTTTCCACAAATTTTGTATGCAAAATGTATAATATCCAAGGTATATTTCTAGTAATTGTGCAGTTAGTTATATTGTTATTTAAGAAAGTTTTGAAATATTTGTCTTCTCCCTAAATTTGTCACTACCGAAACACAGTGATATATAATATTTAATTAGAAGGGTTATATTGACCTATTAAGATGCTTGGATCTACATTGTAAACGTATATTTTTTGGCTAATTTATTATTTTTTTTTAGAGGTAAATTAATAACAATTACAGTTTTTCAATATTCAAGTGTAATTTATGATTTGTTGTATTTTGAAACCAATTTTTCTTTGTAAAAGGCAAAAAGTTGATCATACTGATTTCAAACTTAAGGGTTAATTAGTTTGAATATACAATGAACCAAACATCATAACATCTTAGTTACTTAATTCAGTATACTTTTATTTTTGACAAACCATCCCATGATACGGTAGTGACAGTAATGCTTCGGTAGTGACCATATCACATTACAGAATTTTAACTTGCATACTAAAACACTAAAAATTAGCAAAAAGGTCTTTGCACACAGTCCAAAATTCTTGTCCGAAATTTTCTTACGCTAAAAAATAAATGGCAATGAGAGAAAATTTTAGCAATGAGATATTTCCTGAGCATAAATGTACACTCTTAAAAAATCTGTAAAAATAGGGCACAATATACTATATAATTTGAAGGAATTTTTCCATATTTAGTTTTTACAGGTGTTTTACCAGTTTTTTTAATTTCACAATTCCTTGCATTGTGTTTTTGAGTTAACAGAAATGTCCATAAATTTAATGGATAATAATGTGTGTAATGAGCTGCCAGTTTACTGTTATTTTACAGATTTATTTTTTACAGTGTATAGGGCTGTAGTTAAAATCAGTCAATGGACTAAAACATACACTGTTTCGGTAGTGACATGAAAAACGCTTGACTTTTTTTTTTTTTTTTTAACATAAAATTTCATAATTTACAAAGAAAATATATAATAAATATTTTTTGAACTTCACTTTTTAAAAGAATCAATAACATACTTTAAAAAAAAACAATGAAAAAAGTACAACAATTATTTCAATATCATGTTCATAAGTATAAACTTAGGGGTTAGGGTTCAGGGCAGCCACCTCCCAGTTGCAAGTACCCACTAAATGATGAATTTATATATATTCTATTACTGATATTTTAAATAATATTGTAGGTTTCAATAGATAATAGAAAGGTTTTGAATACTTAAATGTTTTTGGTTGTGGGGCAGCAGTTTGCATTAATTCTGCAGAATGGCCAATATAAAACATGAGACATCCTGCACCATTTTTTTAAACCTTATGAAATTATGACAAAGTTTGCCAGTGTAGTTTTAATTATTTGTATACCAACAGCTTTTATTAAAAAAAAAAAAAACATATTGAAAGTTTGAAGGATCTTTGTGACGTTAAACACATAACTACTGCTATAAAAACAAGAATTTGCGTAATGGGACTCGAAACCTAATAGCCATTAAGACAATTCCCTCGTGTGACAATTAACTCCGTCTCCTGCTCAAAGAGTGCTTTAAAACTCAATACGGTGAATCAATTTAAGCCATTAAAATGTTAATTGCCGAATTTATCAATTTCTTCACTCTATTCAGAGCACCGCATCACAAGGAGCACCACTCCGTGTGCTGCGTAAAAGCGCACGCCATCCAATCCATTGACACTTGGCTCTATAAAAACGCAGAGAGCTGTTAGAGCGAGGGAAGCCACGCACAGGCAACAGATTTGTGCGATAAATATTATTAAAATGCGGTTAAATACCCACCACAGTTTGATTTATTTACACTGATCCAAAAGATCTCCTTGGTCTTAAATAACACCGTTGCCATGTACGCGCAAAGACGTTTTTGTCTGAACCCTAAGATGGTAATGACAAAGAGTGGAGACAAGAAAAGTTGCAATGATAAGATTCATGTGTGAGCAACTCGACCAGGATGGAAAAATTATACTAGAAACGAGCAATGCAAAAGACTTTCGAGATGCAAGACGAGAGCACCGAGTACGCGTCTGGGAGTCTCCCGTTAAGCGAATACAACACGAGCTTCACAGAGAATAGGACTAATTTCTCCTGGAGTGACTTTCAAGATCTCGCCGATTTGGATAAACACGATTTCCTGGGAGACGGATCCGCGGTCCTGAGAATAATCATCTCTGTCATTTACTCGATTGTGTGCGCACTGGGTTTAATAGGAAACATCCTCGTCCTGTATCTCATGAAGTCCAAACAAGCATGGAAGAAGTCTTCTATCAACCTATTCGTGACCAGTTTGGCGGTCACAGACTTTCAGTTCGTTTTGACACTTCCCTTTTGGGCTGTGGAAAACGCTATGGATTTCACTTGGCTCTTTGGGAAGGCGATGTGTAAGATAGTTTCTTACGTTACGGCTACGAACATGTACGCCAGCGTGTTTTTCCTCACGGCTATGAGCGTGGCGAGATACTGCTCCGTGGCTTCGGCGTTAAAAAGTAGGAGACGCCGGTTGCGTTTCCCCGCGAAGTGGATGACTATAGTCATTTGGATAGCAGCGGTCGGTGCCGCTCTGCCAAACGCGATATTTTCAACAACCGCCACGGTGTCTAATGAGGAACTGTGTCTGGTGAAATTTCCCGACAGGAGCGGGGACGCGCAATTTTGGCTTGGTTTATATCACGCGCAAAAAGTACTTTTAGGGTTCCTTATTCCCTTCGGAATAATCACAATCTGTTACCTGCTTCTCCTGCGCTTCATAACGAACAAAAACGTGAACACCTCCAGCGCTAAACGGAGGTCAAAAGTGACTAAATCTGTGACTATCGTCGTTTTGTCTTTTTTCCTGTGCTGGCTGCCGAATCAGGCGTTAACAGCGTGGGGGATCTTAATAAAACTCAACGTGGTGCACTTCAGTTATGAATATTACACCACGCAAGTGTATATTTTCCCAGTCACAGTATGTTTGGCGCATTCAAACAGTTGTCTCAACCCCATTCTGTACTGTCTGATGAGAAGGGAATTCAGAAAAGCGTTGAAAAAGCTGTTTTGGCAAATCACATCGCCTTCTGTGACAAACATGAGACCGTTTACCGCCTCCACGAAGCCCGAGCAAGAAGATCACGGTCCCGCACTGGTTCCGCTCAGTCCCGCGGAGCCCGCGCTTATTTTTTATCCTCCGGGGGCTGTAATGTATAACGGCAGAAACGACCTTCTGCCTAACAGTACATAACGAGAAGTTGCTCGTGATAAGAAATGTTTCAGACTCATGCTGCCTTCATGTGCTATCGTAATTATGGTAAATACCAAAATCCGACATCGAAATTGCACATGAACACCCACTCACGTTGTAATTTCCACTGGAAAGCTCGAAATTTTTTATGATACCCGAGTTGCCGAGATGGGATAAACTTTGACCTTTCAACATGGCGGACAGCAACGAAACTATACTGAAGGGTAAACATTGCATGATGTTAAAAGTAAAAAAACGTATATAGGCTATATAAAATATATATAATTATATAGGCTTATATAAAAACTTATGTAGGCTAGCGAAAACAGAACCATTAGTTAGTATTGTCTTTAAAACAACTATACTATTCATGATCAATAAGATATACAGCCTATCATTTAACGTTTGCGTTTTGATCTTCCTGTAGCAGATGCATTAGGGAGTTTATAACCGTTTTAAAACTTTTACCCAAGTAGCATGTGAGGACAAATTTCGAGTCCGCCATGTTTCTCTTCACTACGACAACAAAAGCACATGAACACGACACACTGGTAATTTCCACTTCACAAGTGGAAAGCATCATCTTTCCCATATCACATGAAGGCAGCATCAGACAATAATGGCTAATTTATTAGTTTTCAACATTACGTTTTTTTCACCGCCAACTAAAAGCAAAGAAAGAAGTTCCGGCCTGGAACACCTTGTGGAAGTGGAAGGGAGCCTCCGCATTTAAAACGTTTCTTAATTACGCCGTTCTGATCCGTTTCGGGTTTTAAATTGTCACCCTCTCACTAGTGACAACTCCTTTCCAAGCGGGAGGAAAAAGCTCAGTATTTCAGGCTAAAATGGAATTTCGCTCCCTTTTTAATTTAAACTCTGCATTGCTCATATACTCTAATCTGGAACTGTGAAAACAGTTCCAGATTAGAATCTAAATCTAATTAAAAAATGTTTGTATAAGTATTCATTATAATACTTGACAGACTTTTCACAGAGCACAATGTGAAGTCTTATAATTTAATAATGTATCTTGGTTTACAAATTAAAAAATACATTTGCATTGTTGTTGATTTTTATTTATTTAGAACATGTCCACAATATCTGATATATCCACCTTTTCCAGCCATTAGTAAATTTTATTGGTCTGGCTTCCGATCTCATCCGCAACCAGCTATTTTTAGCTGTACAAAACAGCTTGTTTTGCTGCTTGATATTGCAAATTGGTGAGTGTTATCATCTTATGTATTATCTTAATTATAATTATTATAATTATGGATAACACCACCTGCATAAAAACATTGTCCTATTTAAATAAATAAATAAACATTACCAGTTAAATATTTTTGAACAGTATGATTTTAAATGTTTTTTTAAAGTATCTTCTTCTTTCATATACTACCAGTCAAAAGTTTTTGAACAGTAAGATTTTTAAAAATCCCAAGTACAGCAAAAACTGTAAAATTGTGACCCTGGACCACAAAACCAGTCATAAGGTTAAATTTTACAAAACTGAGATGTATACATCATATGAAAGCTCAATAAATAAGCTTTCTATTGATATATGGTTTGTTAGGATAGGATGATATTTGGCCGAGATACAACTATTTGAAGATCTGGAATCTGAGGGTGCAAAAAAATCAAAATACTGAGAAAATCACCTTTAAAGTTGTCCAAATTGAGCTCTTAACAATGCATATTACTAATCAAAAATTACATTTTGATATGTTTATAGTAGGAATTTTACAAAAAATCTTCATGGAACATGATCTTTACTTAATATCCTAATGATTTTTGGCATAAAAGAAAAATCAATAATTTTGACCCATACAATGTATTTTTGGCTATTACTACAAATATACCCCAGCGACTTAAGACTGGTTTTGTGGTCCAGGGTCACAATTGTGAAATATTTTTACTATTTAAAATAGCTATTTTCTAATTGGAATATATTTTAAAATGTAATTTATTCCTGTGATTTCAAAACCAAATTTGTATCATCATTTGCTGCTCAGAAAAAAACAATTGTGTTGAAAACAGCTGAGTAGAATTTTTTCAGGTTTCTTTGATAAATAGAAAGCTCAGAAGAACAGCATTTACCTGAAATAGGAATATTCTGTAAGATTATAAATGTCACCTTTGATCAATTTAAAGCATCCTTGCTAAAGAAAAGTATTATTGTCTAGAATTACATCTCCAAGCTTTTGAATAGTATAATGTATAGAGTTTACAAAAGCTTTTTATTTCAGATAAATGTTGATCTTTGGATCTTTCTATTCATCAAAAATTCCTGAAAGAAAGTACCCAACCGTTTTAAATATTGCTAATAATAATGATAATAATAATAAAATGTTTCTTGAACAGCAAATCAGCATGTTAGAATGATTTCTAAAGGATGTGACACTAAAGACTTGAGTAATGATGCTGATAATTTCACTTTGATCACAGGAATAAATTACATTTTAAAATATATTCAAATAGAGAACAGTTATTCTAAAAAATAAAAATATTTCAAAATTTTACTGTTTTTGCTGTACTGTGGATCAAATAAATGCAGGCTTAGTGAGCAGAAGAGACGTGTTTAAAAACATTAAAAATCTTTGACTGGTATAAAGGCATAAATGAAATAATTACAAGTTGAAACACTTCACACCTGAGGCAGTTCATTGGTTATCACTGAAATAAAGTAAATCCGAATTGTTTACTTCCTGTGATTGTTTTGTTTAAAGTACTCTTTCCCTCAAAAACAATTCACCTTAAAACAGGAATTAACTTTCAGAAACAAAACATCCAAACCTTTCAATTTTGTCAACTGTTCTTTAAGTACATATCATTTCTCTTTCAGCTTGACTGATGATGAAGGTTGTTGTTTTAAAATGTGACATGTGAATTGGAGTGCACAGATAAAGACTTGATGGAATCAGCGAACAGTCAAGCAGAACAGTAGTCTGGCACAGTAGATGAACCATATAAAATAGAGAAAGGGTGTTTATTTGAGGCTTAATCTGTACATCACATAAAGACAGCAATAAAGAGGCAGCCAATTAGGGATACTGATGAAGCAGAAAGAACCACTACAATCACACTGCCTGCTAGATTGACCAGGGCTCCAAGACCAGCTCCCACTATGACCTGAGCAAGCTGCACCATGCAGGTAAGAGCTGCGCAGTCCATGCCAGTGCCACGGCCCTCCAGAGCTGGTTCATCGCTGCCCAATTTCCTTTGCTCCTATTACAAGAGAGACACTTTGCATGAGAAAAAAAGCTATAAATCCTTGACTAAATTTTCCACATTGACCTAAAACATTGTATCAGAAAATATCTATACAGCATTACAAAAAGAAAATCGCTAGAGATTTTTCTATCATCTGAAGATCTGAAGTTACATATAATGAACTGTGGATTCCAGGAAGCCTCGCAGAGAGTATTGTTTGCTCTTTGATAGTTCTAAGACAGCATGTTCACAAACTTCTAAGCAATTTTCTCGATTTTTGAACCAACACAACAGTGAGAACAATTCAAAGGCAAGTAACCTGTCAAGTTGCCTTTGCAGGATTTAAACAACATTTTAATTAGAATTCAGTCTCAGTTTGAGGGAAGGATTTAGATTTGTAATTACATTTTCTGTTTCCTTGCAACTTCATTAATGCTTCAGATATCTCAGGGATTTTAGACAAGAGGCCAAATAAAGTGAAAAATCAATGTTTAAAACAACCGAAGCACTATCTTGAGTTAATGTTCTTTGAAAACATCTCCTTAGGTCAGTGTGTGCCTCAATCAGATAAATTATATATGCTATATATATATATATATATATATAGCAAAAGTTTTTGAATAGTTTTAATAGAAGTTTCTTCTGCTCACCAAGCCTGCATTTATTTGATCCAAAGTACAGCAAAAACAGCAAAACTGTGAAATATTTTTACTATTTAAAATAACAATTTTCTATGTGAATATATTTTTAAATGTAATTTATTCCTGTGATTTCAAAGCTGAATTTTTAACACCATTACTTCAGTCACATGATCCTTCAAGAAATCATTATAATATTCTGATTTGCTGCTCAAAAAACATTTATTATTATTATGTTGAAAAGTGTGAGTAGAATTTTTTTAGGTTTCTTTGAAGAATAAAATGTTTAGAAGAACAGCATTTATCTGAAATAAAAATATTTTGTAACATTATAAATGTATTTATCAATATATCAATTTAAAGCATCCTTGCTAAATACAAGTATTATTTTTATATTTTTTTTCCCCAAAAAATTATACAGACTCCAAGCTTTTGAATGGTATAGTGTGTAATGTTACAAAAGCTTTTTATTTCAGATAAATGCTGATCTTTGGATCTTTCTATTCATCAAAGAATCCTGAAAAATGTACTCAACTGTTTTAAATATTGATAATAATAATGATAATAAAAATGTTGCTTGAACAGCAAGTCAGCATATTAGAAAGATTTCTGAAGGTTCATGTGACGCTGAAGGCTGGAGCAATGATGCTGAAAATTTAGCTTTGATCACAGGAATAAATAACATTTTAAAACATATTCAAATAAAAATCAGGTATTTTAAATAGTAAAAACATTTCACAATTTTACTGCTTTTGCTGTATTTTGGATCAAATAAATGCAGGCTTGGTGAGCAGAAGAGAATTCTTTAAAAATCATTAAAAATCTTATTGTAGTGTATATATATGTACAGGCCCTACAAAAGCAATCTAATGTAATAATTTCAATTCAAATCATCATTTATCAATATCAGAGTTTTATTTACTTAAAGTATCACTGTAATAAGTAAAATAATGTTCAGTAAGATCACAAAATAAACACGCTCAGGATGATAAAAGTCTTGCCATCTTCATATAAGGGTCCTGATTATCCTGTCAGGGTTATATATGACTAGCTGAATGTACACTAGCCCTTACTGACAGGCTTTGAAAGACACAACTGGAAGCAAGCTTGGCATCTTTGCTGAATGAAATTATTAACTTCTTTTTAAAAAAGTACAGTTTCTTGTTTATAAATATATAAAACTGTCAATATACTGTTAGACTGTTTGTATCACTGACCTCTTCAGCCTTGTGGTACTCTGAGATGAGGTTGAATGGGATGGTGTAGAGAGTGCTGGACATGACTCCAAACACACAGCACAGCGTCAACGTGGCCACAATGTTTGGAAACAGGCCGATCAGACCGGTTCCCAAACCAAACACAAAGTAGCCTAGAAAGTACAGTCCCTTCAGGCCAATATATGGCAGGAGCAGCCTCTGCACATCTGGATGGACACATATGGAAACCATATAAACAGACTGCAACAATGGCCTTCAATACAGAACAAATGTTGAATTGAATGAATAGCAAACACAGATTAACTGATCAAACTTTTTCACATTATTGATAAAACGTTTTCACCAAAATGGCCTTTTCAGTGACATAAGACTGGAAGCCCTAATTAGAATGACGGGTTGTTGAAAGGAACTGTGATTCTCTCTTCAAAACAGATTAATAACTCTGAAAAATTGACTGAACTGACTTGGAAGGGCCGTGTATTATCAAACTGTAATTGAACAGTCTTCTTTTGTCTGGCTGCATTAAGAAAGTGCAGATTTAATGAAGTCAGAAAGAATGAACAGTTGAAATAGGATTCAATATTACTCACATGAATAGAGCGCAGAGGAGACAGCGTTAATGCACAGGCCCCAGCAGCCCACTTCAACCCCTCTCTCATATGTCGCATAGGAGGTGGAATTGTGTTCAGCATATGGGTTCCCCTTGTATACAATCTAAAATGAATACACAGACCTCATGGACATTACATAAGATACAGCACGTGACAGCATCACATCCTAGGTGATCCGTTGTCAAATGAGGTAAAAACACTAAGTACAGAGCTAGAACCTCTCGACAGGTGTCCCTCCATCCATTATGCTCTTCAAGTGAAGTACAGGAACATCACAAAGGCTTTTTTCTCTATTCAGACACCACATGGAAATTCAAAGCACATTATCCTCTGCTCCGCTGTGATCTTGTGGGTTGGTTTTAAGGCTACTGAGAGTTTTATAACTCTTACCTTAAACTAGCTTTCGATAAGGTTCACAAGTCAAAAACTCACAGTCATAAGGTTCATACAGGTTTCTCTAAAGATTCTTAAAAGATGGAGACATCTTTTTTATTTAACTTTACCAATTGTTACTGCCATCTCACAGTGAAGATCTAATCATATTCTCATCCAGCAAGTTAAGTTTATCTCTTTTTTACTGCATCAGTGATAAAATGGCCAGTTATTGACCTGAATGTTTTTCCACTTTGTTGAGGTCAGCAAAACAACTTTCTATACACACTGACTGCCTACAAGGAGACTCACTCATTTATCTCAATTCAGCACTCAACAAACTAGTTCTGCGAGGGAAAATAAGAAAGAAGTGGCTACCATTTAACCACAAATCAATGCATCTATTGATCTATTTTTCAGGTTCATAATGCTACTCTTTCAGGAGTACTGTAATTAAATCTAATGGCTTGGTAAATGAATAAAGATGGATGTTAGAGATATGATAATAAGTTTATCATTTATTTATTTATATCACATAAATGCAGCCTTGGTGAGCAAAAGAGACTGCTATTTTAAAAAAAAAATTTCAAAGTCTTACAATCTTACAATGATTAAAGGAAAACCTTAGTATTAAGACTTGTATGGGTTGACATGACATAAATTAAGTCTCCTACAGAAAACCCATGAGAGATTTACGTTATTTTAAAAAGCCACATCGTTTTATTCATATTTAAGACTAGGATGGCATCTAGCATTTCTTGTCTCTGCCGTTTGTAAGCTCTTTCAGTAGTTCAAAGGCATTACGGCTAAAGTGGAGAGAACAAAGACGCAGGTCTTTAGGAAGTTTTATTTGTCCACAGTCATCTTCCCATGCTTTTCTCCTCTTTTTATCACTAGGAAAGCAGTGAAGACTTACATTGCTTCTCTTGTTGCCCTTAGAATTGAAAATTGCAGCCAAAAGCCACACAATGTGGCATCGTATCAGTATTTTATTTTCTGAGAAAAATAGCAACAGGTGGCTCCAGTAGCTCACCAAGTGCAACCATTTGACGTCATCGAAAAATTGATGACGACCATAGTCCAAAATATGAATTAAACTTAAAAGTTTCATGGGTTTTCTACTGCATTTCAGTAAGAGACATCATTTACATTATATTAAGCCATACAAGTCTGAAAGTGCCCCTATTATGGGTTTTTGAAAATGCAGCCTTGATGAGCAAAAGAGACTGCTGTTTTTATTGTTTTTTACTTGTTAAAATGTTTAAAGGGAACCCCGGGTATTAAGACTTGTATGGCTTAATATAGCGTAAATTAATGTCTCTTGAAATATGTCGTAGAAAACCCATGAAAGATTTACTTTATTTTAAAAAATCCATTGTTTTAATTTATATTTTGGACTACAATGGGCACCATTATTTCGGTGATGTGAAATAGTTGCACTCTGTGAGCTACTGGTGCTATATGATGCTATTTTTAACACAACACAACTTGGAATACGCATTTCGGAAAATAAAATACTGATGCGATGACCACAGCTACTGAAAGGCTTACAGGTAATGGATATAAGCAGCTTAAACCAAAAGCCGTACCATCGATTTTTCCTTACAATGAGTCTAAACGCCCATGGATATCGAGTAAAATCCTCACTGAAAAAAATCCTTCAGTGGCTTTGGTGCCATGACAAGTGCCAGTAAGTTTACATTTTTCCAGGATGGCATCTAGCATTTCTTGTCTCTGCCGTTTGTAAGCTCTTTCCGTAGTTGTGGTCTACTAAAAGTCTTATAGGCATCAGGGCTGAAGTGGAAAGAACAAAGACGCGGGTCTTTAGGAAGTTTTAGTCATCCCCAGGCATCTTCCCATTCTTTTGTCCTCTTTTTATTGCTAGAAAAGCAGTGAAGACTTACATCGCTTCTCTTGTTGCCCTTCATCTCAAAATTACATCCAAAAAAACGCACAATGTGGCATTATATCAGTATTTTATTTTCCAAGTAGTGTTGTGGTAAAAATAGCAACAGGTAACGTCAGTAGCTCACAGAGTGCAACCATTTAACGTCATCGAAATGATGACACCCCCCATAGTCCAAAACATGAATAAAACAATGTGGATTTTTTTTAATAACGTAAATCTTTCATTGGTTTTCTACTACATATTTCAGTAAGAGATGGTAGTTGTCTAGCATTTTTGCCTACAAACTGTCAGTTGGTACACTCTTAAAATTAAGGTGCTTTAAAAGGTTCTTCCCAGCGATGCCATAGAAGAACCATTTTCGGTTTCACAAAGAACCATTCAGTCAAAGGTTCTTTAAAGAACCATTTGTTTCTTACTTTTTTATAATCTGAAGAACCTTTCGCCACAAAGAAGTTTTTTTGAAACAGAAAGGTTCTTCAGATGTTAAAGGTTCTTTATGGAACTATTTAAACAAAAAAGGTTCTTCCATGGGTTTTTGAAGCACCTTTATTTTTAAGAGTGTATGTCAAGGATTTCAGTTGAAGGAGTGTCAGCATATGTATTTTCTGTCTATTCTGAGCCCTCTCTTTAAATATAAGCTGTGCAAATAAAGCACAACTCGAATTCCTCATTCACTCACCTGCCCCATGAAGTCAGTGAAGAAGAGCATGTTGCACAGGAAGGCCGTCCAGCCTAACAGATGACTCACACACAGACAGCGGTAATGGCTGGGCATGCTAATCATAGCTGACAGTAGAGATTTCAGGGTCATTCTCTTCTGTACCTGAAACACAGTTATGCACGCAGGCTAATATCATCTACTGATCGGTTCAAAAACTCTAAGCCAGGAACACTTGCCAGTGAATATTTAAGAATATGCCCATTTAAAGGATTAGTTCACTTGCAAAATAAAAAAAATCCTGACAATTCACCCCTATGTCATTCAAGATAGTCACGTCTTTCTTTCTTTCTTTCATTTGAAAAGAAATTAAGGTTTTTGAGGAAAACAATCCAGGATTTGTCTCTATATAGTGGACTTCAATGGGGATTGACAGGTTGAAGGTTCAAATTATAGTTTGCAAGTTGCAATTTGGACTTTCAAACCGCTGGGCTAGATGGAGAAAAATCTGAAATGGTTTCCTGAATATCCCATGAATATCTTGGATGACAAGGGGCGAGTAAATTATCAGGATATCTGCATTCTGAAAGTGAACTAATCCTTTAACAAACCAAGCTTTATTCAGTGAGCTATGATACAGTATAACACATGAATGATCGGGTTTTCACAAACTGTCAACTTCATGCAGTACGAAGGTCTTACAGTTGTCTCTTCACATTATACTAGGATACAAGAATGTATATTTAAATAAACTGACATACTTTGAAGGTTGGTCTAACCAGTTCTTTGACAATATAGGCTGAGGAAACGTTAATATGGATGTGATATGTTATTTAAGACAATGTTAATAACCACAAAGGGTTGTTTTGATTACTGCGATCACATCACTAGTGATGGGGATCTCTCTAAATAAAGCCATTTTCTTCTGTTGCTAAATTCGAATCACTGATGGAAAAAATATATATTGGCTGGGCAATGGTGTGAAATGAATGAATTAATCCTCTTATGAACAGAAATGTGATTTGTTAAAGGTTTTTTAATGAATATGGAGGTAAAGTCAGAAACTCATTACTAAAACGATCTCTCCTGAGTTTGGAAATTTTCACTCAAAAAATGTGTGAAATTACACTAGTACAGATACTAGCATAATATACAGTGCCCTCCACTAATATTGGCACCCTTGGAAAATATGACCAAGGGTGGCTGTGAAAATAAATTTGCATAGTTTATTCTTTAGATTTTTCTTTAAAAAAAAATCACATAAATCTAAACTTTTATTGAAATAAAACAATTGATAAGGGGGGGGGGGGGTCTCATTATGAAATAAATGTTTTTCTCTAGTTCAGGTTGGCCACAAATATTGGCACCCAATTATTTCAATGTCCTTTTCCCAAAATAACAGCTCTGATTTTGATGTTTGTTTTGGATCATTGTTCTGATGGAAGATCCACAGCCCATATAAGATTTCTAACAGAGGCAGTCAGGTTCAGATTTTTTATCCATTGATATTTGACAGAATCCACAAAGCCATGTATCTGAACAAGATGTCCAGGACCTCCAGCTGAAAAATAGGCCCACAACATTAAAGACCCAGCAGTATTTTTAACCGTGGGCATGAGGTACTTTTTATCCCTGTTTGCACCAAACCCATCTGTTGGGTTTGTTGCCAAAAAGCTCATTTTTTTAGTTTCTGACGGGTTTGTTGCCAAAAAGCTCATTTTTTAGTTTTACCTGACCATAGAAGCCAGTCCTGTTTGAAGTTACAGTCATGTCTGACAACTGAATATGCTGGAGTTTGTTTTTGGATGAGCTGAGTAGGGGCTGTTTGATCATTTTATTTTAGGCTTTCTGACCCCAAGACTCAACAATTCTCTGCAATTCTCCAACTGTGATCCTTGGAGAGTCTTTGGCCCCTCAAAGTCTCCTCCTCTCCGTGTATTAGGATGATATAGACATATGTCCTCTTCCAGGCAGATTTGTAACATCTTTAGTTGATTGGAACTTCTTAATAATTGCCCTGATGGTGGAAAAGGGGATTTTCAATGCGTAAGCTCTTTTCTTACAGCCACTTTCTAGTTTGTGAAGCTTAACAAACTGGTTCTGCACATCAGAACTACATTCTTTGGTTTTACTCTTTGTAATGGATGATTAAGATAATTTTGCCTTTGTGTTCCTTATATTAATAATCCTGTGGAACAGAAAGTCATGGCTGGACAATTTTATAATCCTAGCCACCCTGGTTAGCTTAAAAAAAAGGAATATTAATAGGAATATACTTCAGAGATATTTTACTTAGACAAATTTCTAGGTGTGCCAATAATTGTGGCCAACCTGAACTAGAGAAAAACATTTATTTCATAATGAGATTTTCCCCCCAGTTTCCATCATTTTACTTCAATGAAAGGTTAGAATTTTGTGAATTTTTTGAACGAAAGATCTAAAGTATAAATGATGCAGATTTATTTTCACAGCCACCTTTGCTCATATTTACCGAGGGTGCCAACATTAGTGGAGGCACTGTATTATTATCATTATACAGAAGAGAAGAAATGGTTGAATAAAGTCATTATTTTTGTTTTCTTTAAGGACAAAAAGTCTCGTAGCTTCATAAAATTTTGGTTGAACCACTAATGTCACAGATTATTTTAATGATATCCTTACTACCTTTCTGGGCCTTGAATGTGTCAGTTGCGTTGCTGTCAATGCAGGGTCAGAAAGCTCTTGGATTTCATCGAAAATATCTTAATTTGTGTTCTAAAGAAGAACGAAAGCCTTACAGGTTCAGAACAACATGAGGGTGAGTAATTAATGACAGAATTTTCATTTTTGGTTGAACTATTGCTTTAAAAAAAGCCAAAATTAAACTTTGTCAACCTCAGATTTCTCGCTTTGCATCTTCGTTTAGCCTGTTGTACTGATTTAGTGTTTCATTCGAGACCTTTATCAGCCTAATTAAGCAGGTGTTCTATCTGTCATCCTGTGAAATAAGTCTTCCATCACTGCTGTACACAAGAACAAGAACTATATGTTCTGAACATTTTGTCTAAGAGCAGCGTTTGCAGTGTTTGGTGCAATAGAACTGTTTCTCAGGGACAGATGGCAGATTATGTGAGGTTTGTAGCAGGTTAATGATTGCGAGACTCAGTCGGGGTTTAGACTGACAGGATTAGTGAGATTTACAGTTCCTTTTACCTTAGTGGCATTACCAATTTGATATGAGCATTAAATAAAAAGTAAAGTTTGATCAAAGTTACTAAAGTGTATAATATTTTGACCCTATATTCTGATTAATACAGCATCAGTAATCTTAAAGTAATCATAAAATCAGCTTATATATGCATAATTTCAGTTAATACTGATATATAGATAAAAGCAGTGTTTAATTACTGCTGTTATTTTGACATTTTCTGCATGAATAGAAAGCACAATGACAGATGGCAATAACTTGAATTCAGGTGGTAAACACAGCTAAATCTGGGAAAGCATTTTACAGATCTAAAAATGAGCTGCATTAAAGCATTACTTAGCGTGACTCACTAGCATGACAAACTGCAGTCTAAGTTAAGGACCACAGCTGAGGTTTCACAAAGTGTGTGCACAATGTTTATGATTCAAAAGGAGCAATTGAATGGTCATCTGAAACAGGATTTGAGACACTCTAATGGTGATGTAAGAGTCTAGGGTCCAAAAGTTTGAAATATGTGGTTTACAATATCTAAAAAAAATATTTTGCACTATTTTGGGTCATTAATTAAGTAAATATTCTCGTACAGACAATAATATGTTCTTGCTTCCATGGAAAAACAAGATGCTTTTTGCATCATCATTATTATTATTATATATTTTTTGTGTAATAATAATAATAATCATACATATTAAACTGGTAAAGAATCATTATTATTTAAACAGTATCAATAACAACATTTTATTTTCAATATTTTATTATTATTATTTATTTATTTATTATTATTATTATAATTAAATTAAATGCATGTACTCTTATACAGACAATAAGATGTTCATGCCTTCTTTGGAAAAACAAGATGCTCTTTGCATTATTGTTTTTTCAATATTATTATTGTTATTATTTCTTAATAATATTATTAAAATTTTCAATAATTCAATATGTATGTATTCTTATACAGACAAAAATATGTTCTTGCATTTCATTTATTTAATATTAATAATAATAAAAAAAACATTAATTATAAATAATAAAAGAATATTACAATACGATAAAATATATTCAACTTTTAAAGGATTATTATTATTGTAAACAGTAACAACAACATTTTATTAAAAAAATTATATTATTATTGTTGTTATTGTTATTATTATTATTGTTATTTATAAATTATTAATTATTATTATTATTCACATTTTAATTTAATTAAGTAAATGCCTGTACTTTTACACAGACAATAAGATATTCTGGCTTCAATGGAAAAACAAGATGTTGTTTAATAATAATAATAATAATAATAATAATAACAAAAATAATAAATATTACACTTTTCAAGGATTATTATTATTACTATTATAAACAGTAACAATTCTTTTATTTTTTTAAATACAATATTTTCAGTACTTTATCATTATAATTATTCTTATTATTCAAATGATCATTAATAAGCAAATGTATGTACTCTTATACAGACATTATTATTATAATTATTTTTATTAATATTATTTTATTTTTTATTTGTATAATAATACTACATATTAAACTTTTAAAGGATTATTATTAATTATTATAACAATCAGTAACAATAACAACAATATTTTGTTATTTTTAATACTTAATAATAATAATAATTATTATTATATTTATTCACATTTTAATTAATAAATGGGTAAATGTATGTACTCTTATACATACAATAAAAAATGGTTTATTACTACTATTATTATCATATTTATTTGTATGATAAAAATGATAATAATAATACATTAAACTTTTAAAGGATTAATATTATTATTATGAACAGTAACACCATTTTATTTTCAATATTTCATAATCATTATTGCTACTATTATTATTACATTGGATTTTTGTAATTGTTTTTTTTGTACTTAATGATCTAATTATATAGTGTGAATGTTGAGAGCCATGTCAATTTTTCACACCTCATAATTAAGTTACACACAATATGGCCATAATGAGTAATTATAATGTCATCTAATCACCACAAAGACCACTTAACATGCCATTATTTCTTGTATTTCTAAATAAGGAATTGTTTCTGTGAAAGGCATGACTATCCAGCCTAATTACAGCTCACAAATGACCATGAGCTGATGCTCCATGGTCTGAAACAGGTCATTAAAATGTGAGAGGAAATTGGGTGCAGACTGAAGCCAAGAATAAAAGCCACATGAAAGAGATTCAAGGTAACACAAATGACCAACCTCACTGTTAGGCTGCTTGGCACTGGGTGTGACTGCATTGGCTTCACTCAGCACAGAAAACGAGCGCTGCCTCATTTCAGGCAGAGGTGGTGGCTCTTTGTAGACCGTGCCATAGCCGTTATGATGTGGGTCTTCTAGGAGCAGTGAGGTGACTGGACAAGAGTCTGAACTGTGATCTTTCATCAGTGGTTTCTCTGGGATGCTGAAGAGGTGCATGGTGAGAAAAATGCCCCAGGTCAGTGACGAGAAAAAATAGATAACTTGGTATTCTGAACCCAGTACGACTCCAAGCGCAGAGTGACCCCAGTCCATGGCTCCAATCAGGTATCCACAGGCTCCACCTAGACCTGCAAGGAAGCACAGCAGATTGCTTTGAAAAGTCAAACTCAGAAAATCAAACGCAATTCAAAGTTTCAGCGGGGTGTGCTGTTTGTACAAATCAAAATGCCTCTCCAAAAGGAAGATAGAGCACTAAATTTAACAAGTGTTGTTCTTGTTTCAGGAAGGAATGAAAATAGATTAGCTCTGGTTACGCCAATTACAACTGTGACCTTTATAATGGAATAACATGCATGAGGCAAAATTATTATTTTATCTATAAATAATACATTTTCTGCAGTAGTGATAAAGTAAAAAAAAAAAACGCTAAAAAAAATCTTTCATGCCGTTATATATAAAACCAATGTTTTGTCACATTAAAGGTAGTTCATAAGTTCACCCAAAAGTTATTTTTTATATATTGGTGCACAAAAAGTATTCTCATAGCTTCATAATATGATGGATGAACCACTGATGTGACAAGGACTATTTTAACAATGTCCTTACTCACTTTCTGGGCCTTGAACGTAGTGGTTGCATTGTCTATGCAGGGTCAGAAAGCTCTTGAATTTCATCAAAAACATCTTAGTTTGAAGATGACGAAGGTCTTACAGGGTTTGGAACGACATGAAGGTGAGTAATTAATGACAGAATTTAAATTTTTGGGTGAACTATCCCTTTAAGTAATAGTTTTATCAATATCTGACAATGCGGACAAAAGATGTCAGACATCATGCAACTGTACAACATTTAAAAGATAGATTTTTCAAATGTACCTCTTTCTATAGCAGTATTTTTTAAGGCAATTTTTACACTTAATTTAAAGAACATTCTAGTGAGTAATTATCAGTAGCTGTTTCCATCACCCTGTTTTTATGTGCATTTTGAAGCATCACATCAGTAACGAGTGATGGAAATGCCACATTTAGAATAAAACTTCCATTAATGCGCAAAAAAGTTGAGCATCAATTCATGAAGAGATACCATACCAGTTACAAGTATGGAGTACCACAAGGTTCAGTACTAGGACCGTAATTTTTACGCTTTACATGTTACCCTTGGGAGATATCATTAGGAAACATGATGTTAGCTCTATTAACTCTATTAGTTAGCTCTATATTTCTTTGTGGCCTGACAAAACATACCAATTTAAAAAGGAATGCATAGTTGATATAAAAAACGAAATGACTAGCAATTTACTACTGTTCATTTCTGAAAAAACAGAGGTGTTAATTATTGGGCCAAAAACCTCTGCATGTAATGACCTAGAACACTGTCTAACACTCAATGGCTGCTCTGTCAATTCTTTGTCATCAGTTAGAACCCTAGGTGTGCTATTTGGCAGCTATCTTTTCTTCGAAAGCCACATTTCTAGCATTTGTAAAACCGCATTTTTCCATCTCAAAAATATATCTAAATTACAACCTATGCTCTCAAAGGCAAATGCAGAAATGTTAATTCATGCCCTGAATGGTTTAGCACCTCAATATTTGAGCGAGCTCTTATTGCATTATAGTCATTCACATCTGCTACAATCTCAAAACTCTTAGCAAACACTATTTCGACACACTATTTGCCTGTTAATACTGTAAAGCTGCATTGACACAATCTGCATTGTAAAAAGCGCTATACAGTGAGAAAAAAAATTATTGATTTTGTACGTTTGCCCACTGACAAAGAAATGGTCAGTCTATAATTTTAATGGTAGGTTTATTTGAATAGTGAGAGACAGAATAACAACAACAAGAAATCCATAAAAACGCATTTCAAAAAAGTTATAAATACATTTGCATTTTAATGAGTGAAAGTATTTGATCCCCTATCATTCAGCAAGATTTCTGGCTCCCAGGTGTGTATTATACAGGTAAGGAGCTGAGATTAGAGCACCATCTAAAAAGGGAAACTCTCCACCATGACCAAGACCAAAGAGCTTTCCAAGGATGTCAGGGACAAGATTGTAGACCTACACAAAGCTGGAATGGGCTACAAGACCATCGCCAAGCAGCTTGGTGAGAAGGTGACAATTACAATTATTCGCAAATGGAAGATACACAATATAACTGTCAATCTCCCTCGGTCTGAGGCTCCATGCAAAATCTCACCTTGTGGAGTTTTAATGATCATGAGAACGGTGAGGAATCAGCCCAGAACTACACGGGAGGATCTTGTCAATGATCTCAAGGCAGCTGAGACTATGGTCACCAAGAAAACAATTGGTAACACACTATGCCGTGAAGACCGAAATCCTGCAGCGCCCGCAAGGTCCCCCTGCTCAAGAAAGCACATGTACAGGCCCGTCTGAAGTTTGCCAGTAAACATCTGAATAATTCAGAGAACTGGGTGAAAGTGTTACGGCCAGATGAGACCAAAATTGAGCTCTTTGGCATCAACTCAACTTGCCGTGTTTGGAGGAGTAGGAATGCTGCCTATGACCCCAAGAACACCATCTCCTCCGTCAAACATGACGGTGGAAACATTATGCTTTAGGGGTGTTTTTCTGCTAAGGGGACAGAACAACTGCCCCACATCTAAGGGACAATGGACGGGGCACTGAAAATGAGTTGTGGATGGGTATTTCAGCATGACAATGACCCAAAACACACGGACAAGGCAACAAATGAGTGGCTCAAAAAGAAGCACATTAAGGTCCTTGAGTGGCCTAGTCAGTCTCTAGGCTTTAATCCCATTGAAAATCTGTGAAGGGATCTGAATTTGCCAAACGTCAGCCTCTCTCACTGTTTAATAAACCTACTATTAAAATTATAGACTGATAATTTCTTCCTCAGTGGGCAAATGTACAAAATCAGCATGGGATCAAATAATTTTTTCTATAAAAGGTTATGCACAATTACACACACACACACACACACACACACACACACACACACACACACACACACACACACCCCTGAGCCACAGTAGCGATCCAGTCATGTGGCTCTGAAGCTCTCAGCTCCAACCCGTGATCTCTGCACATGACTGGGCCTGTTTGGATTAGGATACTCTGAGCGCACACAGACGCCTCTGGTGCCCGAGTGCCACAAGCAGACCGACACAAAATCACTGCCAAGTTTTACTACAAATGGATAATAGTCCTTAGGAAGTTCGTAAAAGCAATTTTTAGAGTGTTTTTCTTTCTTTCTCATTTTCAAAGATAATTGTGCGTAAATATAACATTAAATCATTTATAACAATAGCATCTGGGTAATTGAATATCTTCACTTTGTTTGATTCATTAATACAAAAAGCCTTCCACATTTATCAAAAAACAGTGAGTGAAAACACACAAGTGTCTTTTGTGGTGTAGATGTTATTCACACGAGACTCAAAGCACACATGTCTCTAGTAGCCTGAGCCTGACTAAGATGTTGTTTTCACACTTTCTTCTGAAGAGATTAAGACTGTGATGTCTTAGGATGGCTTTTTTCCTTTCCAGGCCATGAAACACACAGGGGGGAAAAATCCTCCAAAGACATTAAGATTTTGACCTGTAAGCAACCCAGATTTTACCGAGAGTTTAAAAGACACAAAAGCAGGTGTTTTCTGATGTCTTGCTAACACAACCGAATCCCCAAAAGGCATTACCGCTGCTGTTCAGACAGCAGAATGTTTGGTTACAACAGTAATACGGCACCAAAGCGCCCTACCGAGTCCGACCATGTTACAGATGGTGAAAGAGGAAACGGCTGTTGCCATAGTGCTAACCAATTTCACATAAGTACAGTACTTGGAATTCAGTTCAAATAGTATACTTGTAAGCTTTCAAAAAAGCTCCTAGAAGAAACAGTTTGAAACAAATGCTGTCAGTCAGCTTCGCATTGCAGAACGATCTGTAAGCTACTGGTTCCTGTAGAGGTAATTGCAGAGAAGCATGTGCATCTTAAAAATTGCACATCAACAAAATAATGGGTTTTTCCTAAAGAACTGACAGGATCAAAATGGCAAAAGCAAAAATATGTATCAGAAATATACCGGCCATAGAAGTACCTGGAAATGTATCTTAATGGCACAGAACTGGATGGCACTTAGATATAATAAGTGCAAAAAATAATCAGTTTTATGAGTTACATTGCTACAATCAACTGTGAAGGAACTCATGACACTAACGAAAGACAAATTAAAACAGTAATGGAAATAAACTCTGCAGTTATTCACAACTGCACAAAAATTATTAATAGAGCTATATGTATGTCAAACTGGCTTTATGGCAATGTACAATGTTTCAGAACATCTCCACAGCAACAGAAGAGCAAGGTACAGAAAGAAGTTACTTATGTAATCGTCAAGGTAACTACACAACTATTAACAAGACAAATGGAATTTTTCTCATGTACAAAAGCCATTTCTTCTGCTAAATTCAGCTAAAAACAAGTCTGTCTTGTTTTGCAAAGAAATTTACATTAATTCAATGCACTTTGAAACATTAATAAAGGCATTTTCATTATAAGAAAACAAGGCAAACTAATCATTCATTTGTTGTTTCTTACCTGTAAGTAAAGCATGATAATGAAGCCCTCTCTCTTTATCCCGATGGGAACACACGTCAAACAAATAGGCTTTAATGGGTCCGTCAATGAAGTCCGCCGCAAAGTCAAACATCACCACTCCAAACATGACCACTACAATCGCCCATGTTCTTTTAACATTTCTGTCCTCTAGTACAGCTGGAGGAGAGAAACAATCATGGTTATTCAAAAGCACATCATTCATTGAATAGGGATGTAACGATTCACTCAACTTGACTTGAATTGAATTCACCATACTAATTTCATTACAGATTTGCATAAAACTTTTCCACATTTTATAAATATCGATTTAAAAAACTGTTGCGAAATGACGGCATTTCCATTAACTGACGTAGGAATCTATCTTTACAGAAGCAGCACGGAAAGCCACTTCTGGGAGGCTTCTAAAACTGAAACGAGCCGCAGCGCACCTGGTATAAACACAAGCATTGTCTAGAGTGGCCGTGATCAGCTCCGCAGATTTGTGCAGGTTAAATAATGTGTTATCCAAGCGGAAACATATGAGGTGTTTTTTTTTTTTTGAGGTTATAGTACATTAGAGAATGATAATGTGACTTATGTACGCAAAAAGCCCATTGCAGTTCTGTGAAATATTCCTTTTTTTGAAATGCCTGAGAAATCACCTCATGCAAGTGTAAAAACTTGTATAGGATATATGGGAGTTTTTTTCCCCCCCGAAATTAACGTGTTTCCATTAGGCGCATTTTCAATTCGCAATTTTAATTTGTGCAATTTCAAGGGTAATGGAAACGCAGCTATTGTGTCGAGATATGCGATTTTGACACCTCAAATCTTGTTGTGTTGTTCCAGCCTGGAACTATGCTCGCTGTGCGTTTCCCTATATATTAACTGTATAGCTAATAGTTGTATTAAATGAATAAGGAAATTATAGTGCTTTGAATGTATTAAGTAATGTTTAATTTTGTTCGTTTTGCTGTCTGGAAATGTAAAGAAAAAATACCGTTTTGCTTGGAATTCGTTTTTAATCCCTGGTTTTAAACAAGCATATACATGAGATAATTTATATATTATTGCTTGAATAAATATTTAAAAATAGTGCTAGAAATTTTATAATTAAGGAAATTAAACAGACCTAGGCATTTGAAAAGACATAGTGAAATGTGTCTAATAATTCCAAAAAGAAAGAGAAGCATTGGACATAAATAATCAAAATATTCGAGACATTTATTAGGAATACCATTTTCTTAACAATTAAGATGCTGCATGTGTTTATCCACATGTGCGTCTCTCCCCCGACTTTCCCAACAAAAATCCCACCCCCTCTCAGAAAATACATAAAACTGACATTACTGAGCTATATGCGTTTAAAAGTAGCCTATTAAAATGGTACAATGGCATTGCTCAGTTCAACGTGTTGGGAAATCGGGCATTTTGTTCCGCGTCAGCATTTATTCAACAGTTAATAACACACTCAGCATTCAAAAGGTAAATATTATTCAGCCAATAAAGTGTAGGTCTATGTATTTCATAGAAAATTGTGTCTAGTACTGTATAAATTACAAAGGTTTAATTCGCATCTTTATTTCAAACGACCCGACCGACCGCGACCCGAATATCATTAAAAATATTTTTGGATGACTCGTAACCGCGGGTAACCGCAGGCACCCGCTCATTTTGGATCAACCTGCGCATCACTGGTAGACTGCCCTAATGCTGTCCAGTGTCCAGCTGTGTTATATTCCCATTTAATTCCACACAACTATTTTTAAACCATATTTCCTTTGGGTAATAAAAAAGCTATTTGATATAATGTGGAAAAACACAGCAGGGCAGAAAACCAATTGTAACCATTATTTATAATTATTTGCTATAAATATAGTTCCTATATTTGCTTACCCTTCCTTCATTGGTCATTATTTCCTTTTTTAAGCTCTAACCTACCAACATTCTTAATGGTCAAAGAATAGCAGATACAAATTGCCAACTTGCTAAATTGCAGTTGCTTTAACTACCAACCTAGACACATGTAGCTCCAGACTCAATTCGGAGGACCAGCTCCAATCCTAATTTAACACATCTGAACCAGCTAATCAAGTCTTACTAAGTATACTTGAAACTTCCAGGCAGGTGTTCTGAGGAAAGTTGGAGCTAAACTCTGCAGGACACTAGCCCTCAAGGACTGAGTTTGGGCACCCCTGATCTAGACAGATCCATCATTTACTTAGGCTGCACCTACCTGATGTGACCGCATCTCCATTTAGAAATAAAGTCAGACCCACTAACATCATAATTCCAAGTAAGAGTATGTATGGTCGCCTTCGGCCCCATGGGGACCTACAGTAGTCGCTTGCCGAACCGATGACAGGCTGTAGGATGAAACCCAAAATAGGGCTGATGAGCCACACCAGGCTGTACAGGCGTTTTGGGAGTCCAACGCTCAGCAACACCGGCGTGACAAACGCCGCCTCAACGGCATAGCAGAATTCCCTTCCAAACATGACCATGCCGTGCATGATAAGCCTTCCTCTGGAGCGCTTCGGAGGCTCCACTGCTCCAAACACAGCTGGTTCCATGCAGTCCAAATAGTCTTCTTTCGGTCCTGAGTCCACCGGGTAGTGCTCCACGGATGCGAGCGGGCTGTCCGGTGCGGAGAACCTGCGAGGCTGGTCCTCGGTTAGGAGAGTCATGGTTCTCGGTCTTGAAACTATTAATTCTTACTGCATAGCTGAGCGGTAAACCTCAAAACTAGTATTTACAATGTCAGCTGAGCTGAGAAGAAAAGGAGGTGGTTGTCTGGCTGGGATCAAGGGAGTAAGCCTCGCTTTTTTTCTTGGTTTTTGTTGCCAAAGCCCGTTGGTTGTAAGCACGTGACAGAGATTTTGAGCAGTGGATGTTCTTCTCTTGCTCCTACTGGGTTACAACAGCTTTGAAAAGTTTAGAACCAACAATTCATAGACAGTGTAACAGCAAGTAGCTATCAGATAAAAAGGACAGTAGAGCATTTGGGAAAATGTAAATGTTAGAAAAATGTTATTGGAGATCTAACAAGCATTCTTTTGTAAGTCTTGAATGGCAGGATGGCCTATTAGGTAAATCAAGTGACATACCATGTGATTGCTCGGCAGACAGCTTCAAGGGGGTTGGAAAAAAATAAGGGAATTTGTTTATTGCCGAGTCAAACACACAACTCTACGCAAATGCTCCCTCTCCATTCATACGACTAACCCCTGCTGCTTTGGTTTACTCAACTCTGTCATGAGACATTCACCGAGTCTCTTCAAAAATCATGTGAGCTTCTCACGGAACATCATCCACTCTCTCTCAGACTAAATCTATAGAGGTCAAGCTGAGAATCACAGGGAACCGGTCAGATGGTGCCACATGGATTAAAATGCCACATTCCACACATATCTCTACGTAAATGAGAATCGATTTCAGGCTAGAGTAGTTTTGAAATATTTGTATGCAGCTCATTCTTTGAGTCTATTATTAGTATTTGATTCAGAATGTTATCAAAAGAAGTATCTTATCACAATCTTCAAGCATGAATAAATGTGTCTTGATCTATACAATCTCTTTTCTAAATGTGCAAATCGACTGCTGTTCAAAAGTTAATTAAACAGAAAATAATGCTTTTGAGAAAGGGTGCATTAAATTGATTAAAAGTGGCAGGAGAGACTTTTATAATGTTACAAAGGATATTTCATGTATAATTAATTATTACATTGTTCTTTTTGAAAACATGTATCCTGGTTTCAACACTCTCAAATAGATGTGTTAATTTTTAACACATTGTTTGTGTTATGTCTATTTTAGCACATTTTGTGTTACTTTGTGTTAAATGTGTTAAAAACGAAAAAGCAAAAAGAAAATATCCAACACAGTGTGTCCAACACAATATGTGTTAAATATCAGCCAATCACATTGCTGCTTGCCTCACTTCATGAGCCGTTATTCTACTGAGACAAGCAAATTTCCTCGTGCTTCAAGTTTTCATCGATCGTCAGGACATAACTTCGATGTGTGAAGGTAAGAAATGTTTGTATTTGCCATTATACATTTTTAAAATGTGTTTTGTGATCGTTTGGAGACGGTCGAGGGGCATTTGGCACATATACAGTTGTGGACAAAAGTTTTGACAAAGTTTGCTGCTAAACTGCTTTTAGATCTTTGTTTCAGTTGTTTCTGTGATGTACTGAAATATAATTACAAGCACTTCATACGTTTCAAAGGCTTTTATCGACAATTACATGACATTTATGCAGAGTCAGCATATATATATATATATGGCGGTAATACCGCATATCGCGCCACTGAGCCACTCAAAATTACCGCAAGGGAAATTCCTTAACCGCGACAGCCCTACTGGAGGGTGAGTAAATAATGGGCTAATTTTCATTTTTTGGTGAGCTAACCCTTTCAGCTTTAAAAAGGGAAAGTTGTCACCTCATTGCTGTGAAATATAATGTAGCTTTTAGTAGTAAAGCTACTGTATTAATAAAATTCACAAGGCAGGGGTTGAAAACCAGCTCCAGAATGTACAAGCTCTCATCTCAATAAAAAGCGAGCGCATGAGCGAGCATCATTCTGAGAGGAATCAGATATGTGTGTTTAGACGTAAGTCGGATGTCCAGATTTCATATATATATATATATATATATATATCCAATTAAATCCACATTTGGAAGCGACTCAGATCGGATGTGAAAAAAATCAGATCTTGTGTGGATTTTTATGTTTACACGCATGTCAGATGTGAGCAAAAAACAAATTGTAAATGCAGCCAGGGGTAACACACTGATCCAACAAAACTTGACAAACATTTCTTTTGTTGTTTGTCTGCATTTGTCAGTATAGTGTGTATTGGCTTTCAAGGGGTAGTTCACCCAAAAAAGAAACTTCTGTCATTACTCACCCTCATGTCGCTCCAAAGCCATAAGACCTTCATTCATCTTCAGAACACAAATTAAGATATTTTTGATGAAATCTGAGAATTTTCTGACTCTGCATAGACAGCAACTCAAATGAAAAGCCCATAAAGGTACTAAGGACATTGGTAAAATAGTCCATGTGACATCAGTGGTTCAACCTTAATGTAATGCAGCTACGGGAATTCATTTCATGGGCAAAAATATTAAACAAAAATAACAATATCATTCATCAACTTCTCTTCCTTTGTTAGTCTTCGACGCACAATTACGAGAGTACCAAGACACATGCCTGTGGTTTAAATAAGTAAGGCTGTGCAAAAAACTGCAAATCATTCTATCAAAATCTTCAGACATGGTTACGAAGACATAGTTGTTTTGTTTTCATCTCTTTGTTTTGGTTTGGATATGGATATTTTCCTTACATAAACGCATCGATTCGCTACAGGAGGCCTTTATTCACCCCCCAGAGCCGTGTGAGCACTATTTATTATGGATGGATACACTTTATTGGACTTGTTTTGGAGTGTTGAAGAGAAACACCCACCCATGCCATTATAAAGCTTGGAAGTGCCAGGATAATTTTTTATATAACCCTGATTACATTTGTCTGAAAGAAGGAAGTCATATATACCTAGGATGCCTGGAGGGTGAGTAAATAATGGGCTGATTTTTATTTTTGACTGAACTAACCCTTTAAGCTTGCAAAAGTGAAAGTTATCACCTCACTGTTGAGAAATATAATGTAGCTTTTTAGTAGCGAAGCTATTGTATTGTGATCTCAATAAAAAGTGAGCGCATACAACACGCCGGCATTAAAACGCTATCTTTAAGGGCACACGTGTCGCCCTCGCGTTAGGAGTTCTGAGGGGAATCAGATATGTGTGTTTAGATGTAAGTCGGATGTCCAGATATCTAATATGTTTCCAATTAAAATCCACATTTGGAAGCGGCCCAGATCGGATGTGAAAAAAAATCAGATCTCAAGTGGATTTTTGTGTTTACACGTGTCAGATGTGAGCAAAAAATCGAATTGTAAATGCAGCCGGGGGTAACACACTGATCCAACAAAACTTGACAAACATTTCTTTTGTTGTTTGTCTGCATTTGTCGGTATAGTGTGTATTGGCTTTCAAGGGGTAGTTCACCCAAAAATGAAACTCTCATGTCGCTCCAAACCCATAAGACCTTCATTCATCTGCAGAACACAAATTAAGATATTTTGATGAAATCTGAGAGCTTTCTGACCGAGCATAGACAGCAACTCAACCGAAATGTTCAAGACCAATAAAAGTAGTAAGGACACTGGTAAAATCAGTGGTTCAACCTTAAAGTTATGAAGCTACGGGAATACTTTTTCTTGCGCAAAGAAAACAAAAATAACAACTTTATTTAACAACTTCTTTTCTTCCGTGTTACTCTTTGAAGCACATTTACAAGAGTATCACAACGCATGCCTACTTACAATGAATACAAAAACGGCCATCTGTATCATAATAAAGACCACTACTGTGTTCACCAAATGTTATATTTTATATAACTAGTGATATCATGACAGAAAGTGTCATCTTACACTAAATCATTAATTTGTTTTAATCCTAATATCATTATCTTAGGTCATCAGTGCTTCTTAACAATTAGGCAAAGGCAAATGTTTCACTCAGATAATTGGTTTATGACTCACACTCAGCTATTCTAGCTGAAGGCACTTATTAGTCAAGGATTTCTATTCACAACCAAAAGCGGTACACTTTAATCAACTACAAATAAAATGCCCTCGACAAAATTATTATCAATTCAAAACCGTCTTAAAAAATAAGTGAATATTAAATATCTTTGTTGAAAGGCAGAAAGATGAGGTTGCTGACAAAAATAGGGATGTTAAGGTTAATACAGAATATTTGAAATAGGCTTTAATTAAATCCCACTTGACTTTCCCTGCAGAAATTACAAATGAGAGCTACGTTTTTTGGACGTTTTAACTTAAAAGCCCAGGATCATTTAGTCCACTCGACTGCAGCATCCAATGATTCACAAGGGAGAGTCATTTTGTTCTGAAATGCCCCCTCACTCAGGGAGACAGGGTTCAAGTGCTCAGATTCCCGCGCTGCATCATTGGCCACAAAGTTTAATGATTCTCAAGTCAATGTCTTTGATTTATAGACGCGCTTTAGCTTCGTTACACTCCACGATACCGCCAGACAAGAGCTGCTCTATTTGTGCTTGCTCAAACCCGTACTCCTTCAGCACAGAGCGAGTGTGCTCTCCGATGAAGGGGTCCCGGGAGCAGCAGGGCTCCGCAGTGGAGCGAGACAGAACGGGTGCAGGACGAGGGCTAACTTCCCCCTGAGAGTCTTTGAAGAACGACCCCCGCGCCTTGTTGTGGGGGTGAGAAAGTACCTCATCCAATGACAGCACAGGGGTGACACAGGCATCTGTCCCATCGAAGACCTGACTCCACTCCGCTTGCGTCTTTGTGGCAAACACCTGGGTGAATGTTTCCCTGAGCTGTGGCCAATCAGATACACTCATTTGCACTGGCAGGTCAGCATCGTCCAAGCCCAGGCCTGTGGTGAGAGAGAATTAGATAAGGGAGATAAAAAGAGGAAAGAAATCAATAAAGGAGTTTAGAGGACAAAGATCAAAGAGATCATGAAGGACTATGAATCCAGAAGCCATTAGAACATTACACTGGCTGCAGTAGGTGACTTATAGAGATGGTCTTCTGTTGAGGGTCAAACATGAATAGCAATGGAGTCATTATGGTTTCAAAGGAAGATTAAGAACGCTGAATTTGCACATGGGTCATCAGGAAGTAGGGTGAACGCCTATGCACATACTAATAAAGCATCCTGTGGCTTTGCTTTAATCTTTGCATGCCTGTGCACAAATCGACCGCCATGTAGCCAGATAAATGTGACCCTGAGAATCTTGTGGTTAATTGTACTGAGACGTCATTCAGGTTATAGGGTTATTTTAGGTGAATTAAAAGCAGCTAGATGTTTAGATTACACTGTGTACTTTGTGCACATTGTACTGTGTTCAGAGAAATAAAAAAGTGAAAAGATAAATTAAAAAAAAGAAAAATGCAAAAAAGATAAAATGATAAAAGATGAGAAAGAATTTTTTTTTAATAAAACTAATAAAATAAAACACATAAAATAATAAATATTTAAAAGTTAAAGAAAAAATGTCATGCAAAAATATAAAAATAAAATATTAAAAAGAACAAGAAAATAAAATACAAAATGAGAACAGAAAAAAAATATTTAAGATAGATATGTAATAGATAGATAGTAAAACATTTGAAAGGTAAAAGAAAATAAAACATAAGATATGATGCAAAAATATGGGAATAAATAAATAATGAAAAGAACAAGAAAAAAATCTAACTGAGATATTAAAATGCAAAAATTATAATTTAATTATAAAATAAGCAATAATATGAGAATAAAAAAAAAATAAAGACAGAAAATTAGAACAGAAAAAATAAAAATCAGATTTTAAAATCCAAAAGTTTGATAATAATAAATATTTAATATAGACAGATAATAGATAAATAGATTATAATCAATAATTGTTAAAACAAAAAGTTAAAGAAAATGCAAAAATAAGATATACAAATACAGGGTTTCTGCAGATATGAACAAGTGAAATTTAAGACTTTTTAAGACCTTTTTAATACCACCTTATATGAAATTTAAGACCTAAACCTGTAATGGAAATAGATATTACATTACATGCATATGTGATATTTAATGTGTTTAATGTAAAAAGTAAACAAAATTTCATGGCTGTCATAAATTAAATTTATTACTACGATATACAGTGAACTTTCCATATCAGCAGATACTATTCCACACAAAATATCCCCATAAAAGTACCACTAGAAATATCTGATTTAAAAAAAAAAATTCTGAAGCGATTTTTTTTTTTTTACTTTTGAAATGTATGCGTACCTTTGAAATTTATTTTATGAATTTATCAATAAATTCTAAATGGCTGTTAGCAGTGAGATTACATAATTTACACTGCAAAATTAAAAGTGAGATTAATGTTTTAAATACATTTATTGATTTATAAATATATATATTATAAATGTTATATAAATACTGCGATTCTGTCTGAAGACGCAGAAACTTCCACAGAGGGAGAAAAAAATCTATAGTTGTTAGCAACTGGCCTTAGCCAAGCCCTATATTCAGTTTTTCCAAGCCCAGTTTCGCTAAACTTGCACTTCCTCATAGCTAAAAAGTTAAATCCATTTGACTTCTGCGGTACAATCCGAGAGAGACTCGCGCCAATAACAGAAAGCTGATTGGCTATTGCATGCTGGTCTCATTTGTAGTTTAAATTCAGCAAATTATATTTGGAATAGTGAAATAAAGAACTACAACACCACGGAAACAACAGAAAGAGAATTTAAATGAGCATTAGAGGTAGCGTTACATGGACATCGGAAAAATAAGACCTGTGTAAAATTATTTAAGACCTAGAACAGCGAATTTAAGACTTTTTAAGGCCTAAAATTTTGATTTTTAAATTTTAGACTTTTTAAGACTTTTTAAGACCCCGCGGAAACCCTGAAATAATAAGAACATAAGATGCAAAAATATGAGAACAGAAAAAATAAAAACATAAATAACAAAAATAAGTAAAAACATATAATGAAAAAGAATAAGACTTAAAATGTAAAAAAAAAAAAGAATAAACAGAATTAAAAACTAAAAAGATAAAAAAGGTCATTTTTATATTTAATTTTAATATTTGCACAAATATTTTTCTGTGAACAAACATTCCACATTAACTTAGTTACAATATTCCAAATAAAGAGTGATTATATTGATCCACTTTTTTTGGAAATAGACTCATTCTCCAACCCCCCCCAACCCCCCCCCATAGATCATTGAATCCTATTAGACATCGTGTTCAAAATGACCAACGAGTTCCAATATTTGATGCTATTGGTCTAATAGGAATCAATGATCTATGCTAAGCTATGCTAAAAGTGATATCGCCAGAACAGGAGAACGGCTGAATGGATTTCAAAACGGTAAAACTCAACTTATTAACTCGGGGCGAGTTGGGGAATGAGCCTATTTCCAAAAAAAGTGGAGTGTTCCTTTAAAGATCTCATGGCACATTATCCACGAAGATGTCAAAAGCTCTTCTTAAAGCTGTCTACATACATGCCAGTTGTTTTTAAAACATTTATGATGACTGAAAAAAGAGATGCCTGCAGGCTTTTTTTTTTCATTGCCAAAATACTAAAATAACATCAGACAGCCACCCTGAAGTAAACAGCTAGCATTTATACTTCAATTCACACCATTACACATCCATTACATTCAGCAGATGACAGTACAGCACCATATTAATAAGTAAAATGAAAGCACTGACCTCGAATAAGCTGTTGATAGAACTGAGGCTCAATCGCCCCCACTGCCATGTACTTTCCATCAGACGTTTGGTACGTATCATAGAATGGAGCACCACTATCCAGCAAGTTTTCCCCACGTGGACGATTCCACAGGCCGAGGCTACGGGACTTCCACATGAAAGAGCCAACATATGCTGCACCTTCAACCTACACATAAAGCATAAAAAGCATTTGATGACATAAACACAAGTATCAAGCTGAATTTTTGGTATAAAGCAAAAATGTTGTATTTTATGAATTATTTCACTAAAATAAGAGGGATCATACAAAATGCATGATATTTTTTATTTAGTACTTACTTGAATAAGATATTTCACATAAAAGACATTAACATGTACTCCACAAAAGAAAATAATAGTTGAATTGAAAAAAATGACCCTGTTCAAAAGTTTACATACGCTTGATTCTTAATACTGTGTTGTTACCTGAATGATCCACAGCTGTGCATTTTTTGTTTAGTGATATTTGTTCATGGGTCCCTTGTTTGTCCTGAACAGTTCTGAAAAATACTTTAGGTCTCATAAATTCTTTGGTTTTCCAGCATTTTTGTGTATTTGAACCCTTTCCAACAATGACTATATGATTTTAAGAGCCATCTTTTCACACTGAGGACAACTGAGGGACTCACATGCAACTATTACAGACGGTTCAAACACTCACTGATGCTCCAGAAGGAAACACGTTACATTAAGAGCCAGGGGTGTAATGATGGGTACATTTTTCTTATTTCGCCTAAATATTATATTTTTTTAATTTAGTACTGCCCTTCAGAAACTACAGAAGATACCTACATGTTTTCCAGAAGACAAAATAAGTTACATTCAAAAAGTTTTCAACCCCTGGCTCTTAACACATTGTGTTTCTTTTTGGAGCCTCGGTGAGCGTTTGAACCTTCTGTAATAGTTGCATATGAGTCCCTCAGGTGTCCTCAGTTCATCATTCAGGTATTGTTGGAAAGGGTTCAAATACACAAATTCTGAAAAACCAAAGAATCAGTACCTAAGGGACTTGAAGAACAGTGAGTAGTGAGTAGTGAGTAGTTTAACAGTTCAGGACAAATAAGAGAATCATATTTATAATTTGTATTAATTCAACTATTATTTTCTCTTATGGACTATATGTAAATGTCTTTTATTTGAAATGTCTTATTCAGGTCAGTACTAAATAAAAAAATAACATGCATTTTGCACAATCCCTCTTATTTTGGTAAAATAATTAACATTTGGCAGATTCTGCAAGGTGTATGTAAACATTTGACTTCAATTGTACACACATGAATGCACTGAACAAGACTTAAATTTGGCACCACAGGGGAAGATTTAAGCAAGTTTGTAATACAAGCACACCACAGTGAAACACAGCCTGCAGTTCTGTCGAGGATTGCAGCAGTTTGATTACCACATCCATGGCACAGCAGGACTTGAAAGCTGCCATATCATGAGTAATCAAAATGTCTTTGATCTTTTATGCATTATAAAGCTTGATGTCCTATGAAAACATAACCTTCAAATATTTCAAAAAGAGCATTTATCTAAACCAAACATCAAAAACTGAGTTAATTTTGCAGCAATATACTGAATTCAAACAACACATCCATGCTGTCTTATGAAAAATAGATTGCATTTATTCTTAACAAGGTCCCTGATCTTTCAATCTGATTTAAAGAGTGCGTGTGGCATATTTCAGCAGTGATTTTATAAACCAGTCACAATGTAATACTGCACAGTCTTTACAAAGACTGTTACTAAAGCATGGAAAGGGTAAAAAACTATATTTGACAAAACAATAAACTCTCAAAGGTTGTGTGAGCAGCGGCAGAGAAAGCAATACGTGCTGTTAATAATTTCACATGCAATGGGGACATTTCTCAAAGGGACAGCAATAAAAAAAAATCAGGCTGTTTACTTCAGAGAATGGGTTGAAACTGGCAATGAAAAACTAGCACAATGTCTCGCACAAATAAACTCACTAGCATAAGTAGACTTATGTTAAATATGTATGTCATGATATGACCCCTTTAAAGTATTAGATCTTGAACTAAATCGGTTCTGAATGACAAATCTGGCATCATTTGGCAAAGGTTAAAGGGTCAGTAGCAAGTGTTCCAGAAACATTTTCACAGATGAAAAGAAACCTTTGTAGGTCAAATCCTCCAGATTGATGCATAAAAATAAATATATATGCATTTCAAAGACTGTGACCTCGCAAAATTAAGTTCAATGTGGATATACTTCACTTATTTCCCAGTGAACCCAGCCTTCAAAGAGACGTTGGCAATCTGGGTTTCTATTTGCGCATATGATTGGCCTGACCACCAAGAAGTCACTCTTCCAGAAGATGTCTGTTGCTCCACCTAATACTGAATATGTTATCACGTTATTCCTCAAAAAGCTATTTCTTCACACTTCCATCTTTCGTATTGGTCAGAGAAAGACATGTATCTTTTTTCTCAGAATTGTGAGATTTAAACTCAAAATTCTGAGAAATTGCGTAATAAAAACTTGCAATTATGAATTATTAAGTCAGAATTGTGAGATATAAATGTAAAATTCTGACTTTTTCACAGAATTTCACAGAAATGCAACTGTGTGTTATTACGTCAGATTTGAGATTGCAATTTTGAGAACATATCAATCTTTTTTTCCCATAATTGGACTTCGTAACTCTCAACTGCGAGTTTATATCACAATTCTAAGAAAAAAGTCGGATTTGCATGAAAAAAGTCAGAATTGTGAGGTATAAACTCACATTTGTAAGAAAGTCAGAATTGTGATGCACAAACTCGCATTGACTTGTTTATTACAACTCGCTTGTTTGGATGTCAATGTGAAGATGACAGTGGTCAAACACTATTTGGGATTCAAACTGACAGTGTACACAGCCCCAGAACAAATGTTGCGTAACACAATTATGAAATGCTAATGAAACACCCAGGCCGCCTCTTAAATTTCTAATAAGTATTTAAATGAAAAACTCCGAAAGCATAAAGTTTGCAGGGTATAATGCATCCAAATTGGCATGCAAGAAAAAACTATTTGCCTGCCTTACGGGTTAATAACACTGACGTTGCTAAAAGCGGCTGTCAGTATCAAACGACAGGTTTTATCAAAAAGTGGCAAGGTGACTCTCACGGGAAAGTGCTTCAGATATCTTTACTGCCTAACAGGCAAACATCTAATCATCATTACCACAGCTCCTGCCCACATTGACATTAGCTTGGCGCACATGCGTCTATCAGGAGAAACTCTCCACTTGCGCTGCAGCTTTGCTCCAGGTCTGAATGGCTAATGTGAGAGGTGCTTCAATACTGGATTGTCACATATTAAGCTCTATATTTACCACTGTTTATTTCCTTAAGGGCCTAAAGTGTCAGAGATCAGACTGTGTTAAAGTAAATTACATAACCTCAGTCGATTTGGAGCTCCGTTGTCTGGTTGAGGCTTTCTAACGCATAAAAACGCAACTAGGGCTAAATGAAATGTCATATTTAATTAACAAGCAGAATAGCAATTGCTAATCGCCATTACACCTAGTGTAGCGTGAATAAAACAGAGTACTTTAATGAACTGACCAATGTACCAGCAAACCTCAAATTGATTTTTTTGCCCAGCTGCTTCAAACAAACACCTACAGGGTTAACACGTTGACTTAATACGGAAAGTGTGAATTAGTGTTTAATTTGTGCTAGATGATTTAACAAAAAAAAAAACTCACACTAATTACTACTGCTACAACTACTACTAAAGTACTACTAAATATTACAATAATGTCAATAATTATAATTATAAACCTCAAATGTAATATATGTAGAAAATATGACAATAGTCTTTTATTATTACTCAGCTTGTAAAGCTGATTTTAGATCGACACCAACTATGGACTGATGTACAGAACTGTCAGAGGGTGCTGGGCGATTTACCGTTTCAAACAATAAACCAGTTTTAATTACTCACATGGATTAAATCTTTAAAAAACGGCACACCACGTGCCAAGGTGCTAAGCAACGTAGACATAGTCGTAAATTGAGAGGAGATTCCTGCAATACTACTGCCTAATGATTAGGAGATATTAATAATAACACAACTTATTCTTTAACTAGGCAAATAAACCAACTGTAAACGCATGTTAACGGAAGACGCAAAGAGGAGAAGATACTGTATATACTGGGGTTTATAATAATCTATCTCTGAGGAAAATTAACTGTCTTTAGAGAAGTTTAGATTATATTTTCTTACCTCTGTATAATGCATATTAATGTAGTATTTAAAAGTGCAGTGCTGCTTTGTTTACAATAGTAACCAAGAAAACGCTGTATCGCTGCTGTTCCATAAGTTTTGAAAGCTTGTTTCTGTTATAAAGTCAAGTCTGAGAAATAAACTTACAATTTTGAGAAATAAACTCACAATTCTGACTTTTTTCCTCAAAATTGCAAGTTTATACTTTGCAATTATGACTTTTTTCTCAGAATTGTGAGACACAAACTTGCAATTGCGAGTAATAAAGTCTAATTTTGAGGGGGAAAAAGACTAATGTGTTCTCAGAATTGAGTTTATTTCTCACAGTTCTGACTTAACTTGCAATTGTGTTTTAAAGTCAGAATTGTGAGATATAAACTCGTAATTCTGAGAAAAGTGCCACAATTGCGAGATGTAAACTTGCAATTTTGAGAAAAAAAAGTCAGAATTGCGAGTTTATTTCTCAGAATTGTGAGTTTATTTCTCAGAAGTTACTTCATAAAATGTAAATGTGAGTTTGTATCACACAATTCTGAGAAGAAATTATTATCTCTTTTTAATTTGATGGTGGAGACAGGTTGTCAGAGTGCAATTTTGAGGGGGAAAAAGACTAATGTGTTCTCAGAATTGCAAGCTTATATATCTCACAGATCTGACTTAAAGGAGTAGTTTAAGCAAGTCATTTTCGCAAATATTATTATTAAAAGTAGAAAATGTAAATTTGTGAGGGTTTATAATTAACCACTATGATGTGTTTTTTTTTTTCAAATAATGATTGCAAATATAACAGAGACCGGTGAAGTATGAAAATCTCAGCGAGCTGTAAAATAAAATAAAATTTCTCATGCTAAATAGTTTATTTCTCAGAATTTACTTCATAAAATGTAAATGTGAGTTTGTATCAAGCAATTCTGAGAAGAAATTATTATCTCTTTTTAATTTGATGGTGGAGACAGGTTGTCAGAGTGCAATTTTGAGGGGGAAAAAGACTAATGTGTTCTCAGAATTGCAAGCTTATATATCTCACAGATCTGACTTAAAGGAGTAGTTTAAGCAAGTCATTTTCGCAAATATTATTATTAAAAGTAGAAAATGTAAATTTGTGAGGGTTTATAATTAACCACTATGATGTGTTTTTTTTTTTCAAATAATGATTGCAAATATAACAGAGACCGGTGAAGTATGAAAATCTCAGCGAGCTGTAAAATAAAATAAAATTTCTCATGCTAAATAGTTTATTTCTCAGAATTTACTTCATAAAATGTAAATGTGAGTTTGTATCAAGCAATTCTGAGAAGAAATTATTATCTCTTTTTAATTTGATGGTGGAGACAGGTTGTCAGAGTGCAATTTTGAGGGGGAAAAAGACTAATGTGTTCTCAGAATTGCAAGCTTATATCTCACAGATCTGACTTAAAGGAGTAGTTCACTTTCAAAAATGTACAAAAATGTACAGATAATGTACTCACCCCCTTGTCATCCAAGATGTTCATGCCTTTGTTTCTTCAGTCGTAAAGAAACTGTGTTTTTTGAGGAAAACATTTCAGGATTCCTCTCCATATAATGGACTTCTATGGTGCCCCTGAGTTTGAACTTACAAAAAGCAGTTTAAATGCAGCTTCAAAGGGCTCTAAATGATCTCAGCTGAGGAAGAAGGGTCTTATCTAGCGAAACGATCTGTTATTTTCTAAAAACATTTACAACTTACATACTTTTAATCTCAAACACTCGTCTTGCTGAGCTAGACAAGACGTGCATTTGAGGTTAAAAAGTATATAAATTGTATTTTTTTTTTTTTTTTTAAATAACCCATTGTTTTGCTAAATAAGACCTTTCTTTCTTTGGCTGTGATCGTTTAGAGCCCTTTGAAGGTGCATTTTGGAAGTTCAAACTCAGGGGCACCATAGAAGTCCATTATATGGAGAGAAATCCTGAAATGTTTACTCAAAAAACCATTTCCTTGTGACTGAAGAAAGAAAGACATGAACATCTTGGATGGCAAGGGGGTGAGTACATTATCTGTAAATTTTTGTTCTGAAAGTGAACTACTCCTTTAACTTGCAATTGTGTTATAAAGTCAGAATTGTGAGATATAAACTCGCAATTCTGAGAAAAGTGTCACAATTGCAAGATGTTTTATAAAGACGAAAAAAGTGAGTTTATTTCTCAGAATTTACTTTATAACACGTAAAAGTGAGTTTATATCATGCAATCTTTTCTGAGAAAAAAAGTCACTTTATAACTCACAATTGCGAGTTTGTCAATTCTGGGAAAAAAAGTGGAATTGCGAGTTTGTATCATGCAGTTCTGAGAAAAAAGTCAGAATTGCAAGATGTAAACGAAGTAAACTCGCAATTGTGAGAAATAAGTGAGAATTGTAAGATAAAAAGTAGCAATTAATTTAAATTAAAATAAAAAATGTATTTAGTGGTGGAAACAGGCTTCCATAATAAGCTCCACCTGCTGTCAGAGAGTGAATTTGCTCTCTCATTTAATGCAGATATTCTATGTAGCATAATTTCACAAAGCTAAGGTCAGACCATTCCATTTTCGCTTTAAATTGTGAAAGTTTACCATCTAATTTAAATGAAACCTGCTCATACTGATTGTGATTAAAATGCAGTGGTTCTGCAACTGTTTTATGCAATCTGATTCACATAAAGACACGGTCAAGGAAAACCGTGATAAATCATAAAACCACCAGAATCTTTTCAGCACTACTGTCAGATATTATCCTTATATTATAATCATTACAAGAACAAGTTGTAATTGCCGCCTAACATGTTCATTGTGTCTGCTTTACATATTTAACTAACCACATCACATGCATTATATTATAGCTGTATATTACTATACCATACCAATATTACTTTGAAACACTCACTGCCTAAAAACAGAATACTTCCTAACTGTAAAATAACTGTATATTGTTTTTCTCTTGCTCATTTCCATGTTACAACTTGAAATTGACATTAGTATTCTATACGCTACGTTGTATGACTCTCTTGCAGATTCCCAGCAGATATACAGCTGATGTAGACTTGTCACTAGCCACTTTCTCACACCACGGAATCGCTCTAAGAATGCAATACAAGCCTTTGAGCAAACACTTATCTCAGAAAATATGAGAAAATGTCAGATGCTAATAATACAAGCAAGTCATTTTCGCAAATATTATTATTAAAAGTAGAAAATGTAAATTTGTGAGGGTTTATAATTAACCACTATGATGTGTGGTTTTTTTTTTTTCAAATAATGATTGCAAATATAACAGAGACCAGTGAAGTATGAAAATCTCAGCGAGCTGTAAAATAAAATCAAATATTGCAATTTCTCATGCTTGAGCAAACGATTCCTTAGCGGCGCTAGTTTTCATACTTTATTGGTTACCAAGAATTAATAATGAGCTTTGCAGCCAAATAGTTAGTTTTAACTATAGTTTTAACCACAGTTCCAAATTCAAATGCATAATATTTGTGAATAAACAGCTAAACAGCAAATTACATTTAGGCTCTCAGGGACCCAGTGGAGAACGGGCAAGACCACAATATTAGCAATTCCTTACTTCGTGGGTCATCCTATTTGGAAAAACCTCTCTAACAGTACTCACACATAGCTGTGGTAATGAAAATAGATAGTACCAATATAAGCAACTTGAAAGGAAAAACCAAGCAATTATTGGAAAACTTAGATTGCCGAAAACTATTGACAGGTTGTTCAGAACATGGGGTGATCGTATTGAGATAAACAAGACTTGTAATTGCTTCATTCCATGCAGTGAATGGTCAAAACAGGTAGAGGAAAAGGATTTTTAGCACTGTGAGGGGGGAAAACAATTCATGACACCCTCTGTATTATATAAATTTGATGGTATGGAATGAAAGTAAGCCGGCACAAGTGCTGCTTTCTCTAGTCACTCGATTGTTAGTTTTAGCTAACCAGCCCAAGAAACTATCGCATTCAAAAGAGTTTGTAGAAAAACAGGAAATTGCCCTACTGTTTTTTTTCAAAGAGAAGCTAATAACAATTTGTCAGTAGGAACCCAGTTTAAGATGAGGTGCTGTATCTCACCATGCTGGCATCAATGATTTGGCCTTGTCCTGACCTGCTCCTTTCCAGGAGAGCCAACACAATCCCAAATGCACACATGAGACCTCCCCCAGCAAAGTCTGCTACCAAATTCAGTGGAGCGTAGGGTTTCTCTGAGCTACGGCCCAGCATGGACAGCAACCCTATTACAGACAGAGATGGACAGGGACATGCTGAGAACTGCAGAATGGAGAATAATTACTGTAAGAGTTATTTTTAAATCACAGTTAAAGGTCAGCTAAAAATACCACTAATTAAGTCACTTGCATCACAACCGAGCATTTGTTTCCTTCCTCTGTGCTTTCAAACCGGTTTAAATATTATTGCCTGTTCAGTGGCTTTAAAAAATGTAGCAAATGAAGAAAAAATAAGTGTTATTACAAGTAAAAGTATTATAAATTTCAGATTTAACACACAACTTACCGAAGGCCAATGTCATTACAGATAAATAAGTTACAAATGTATATTATACTGTAAGCACATAAAAGGTCAAAGCAAACAGACAACATAGGTCTCAAAAATGGAATCAAACTTGCATTATGCAATAAAACAGTCTTTGTGCTCTATAATACCATGGCAATGCATGCTAGTTGGTGTTAATTAAAAAAAGCATCATATATTCACAATTATATGTCTGGTAATGACGTCAATAAAACTGCTAATTAATGCATTGATGGTACAAGACACTATCTAAATCTGGTGTTGTTTTTTTAAATGAAAGCAAAACTGAAATGCACCTGCCAGGATGATCTTATTTTAATGCACATATAGCTTTAGTTAATATTTTATGTAGTTAGCAGATGCTTTTATCCAAAGCAACTTCAACTGAATTCTAAATATAATATTTTAATGTTTTCTTCTGCCTGCATTTATTTGATCTAAAATACAGCAAAAGCAGTAATATTGTGAAATATTTTTACTATTTAAAATTACTGCTTTCTATTTGAATATATTTTAAAATGTTATTTATTCCTGTGATCAAAATTTAATTTCAGCATCATTACTCCAGTCTTCAGTGTCACATGATTCTTCAGAAATCATTCTAATATGCTGATTTACTGTTCAAGAAAAGTAAAATGAACAAAAGTTGTGATAAAGACATTTATAATGTTACAAAAGATTTCTATTTCAGATAAATGCTGTTCTTCTGAACATTTTTATTAATCAAAGAAACCTTTGAAAAATTATACTCAGCTGTTTTCAACATAATTTATTTGAGCAGCAAATCAGAATATTAGAATGATTTATGAAGGATCATGTGACTGGAATAATGATGCTAAAATATCTACATAAATAAATAAAATATATTCAAATAGAATACAGGTATTTTAAACATTAACACTATTTCAAAATTTTACTGTTTTTGCTGTACTTTGGATCATTAAGCTTTTATTGTAATAATGACGGCATTGTCTTCAGTTCCAGTTATAAAATTTGAAATTATGACTCAAAGCAGAAACATACATTAATAATGCATTTAATTAATTTGATCCAAAGTACATTTGCTGTTCAAAAACTTTTGACTGGTAGTGTATATTTTATCACCCAACTACTACTAAGCTAACTACTAAAAAAAAAAAAAACTTTACTTAAGCTTTTATTGTAATAATAACTGCATTGTCTTCAGTTCCAATTATATAATTTGAAGCGGAAACATACATTATTAATGCATTTACTGTTGCTACACTTGAAAATATTAAGAACATTAGCCCTGTAAAAAATATTAAGAACATTAGGTTCTATATATTCAAGCTTATAGATATAAATGACTGGACACCAAATGCTACAAATTAATATTTTGAAAAAAAACTAAACACACAAAAACTGTACCTAGTAGTTTTCATTTTAGACCTACAATAATTGAGGAAATTAATTATCAAATGCAATTTTCTGGAAGTCTTTGAAAGCTCCTTTCTAAATTGATTTGGCTCAAAAATCTGAAAATTTGAATGGACATGATGCCTCTGAAGCTGTGCAAATCAATCAAATCAAATAGTAAAAATTAAAATTCATACAAAAATTATCTCACGCTCAAAGATCAACACAGCATAATTTCCATTGAAATTATTTTAATTAACAGCACCACAGATCCAGACTGCTAGTCTGTGATCATGCCTCAGTGTGAAGGACACAAAAGTTAAACTCTTGTAAGAAAAGTTTTCCAGATATTTTGAACTTCACATAGCTCAAGCTCTATAATCTACTCTGCTTTGCAACCACCGTGCCTGAGGGCATTCTGGGAAAGCTTATTAGCCAGCTCCTCTGCACCTGTTTAACATTGGTCTTTACCTGACATGGCCAGGTAGTTGATATCATGCCCGGCAGCCTTGGCGTATGATCCGCTCTGACCGTAGCCAGTAAGTCGTGCGTAGATCAGGCGTGGGTTCTCTTTTAGTAAATCTTCAGGACCTAATCCCATCTTCTCCATAACACCTTAATTATACCAGAGAGATAAAATAATGAAGCATGAAAAGCAACAAACCCTGAAGGTAAATAAATTTGAATTTAGAGGACCAGAGGTTACACTGCAGCAAATTGTTTGGATTTAAAATCAGGAAAGAAATGGCAATTACCCATTTACGTCAAGAACATTTTTCCCCTCATTAATCAACAATGCTTTCACTAAAACACTAAAACTATTTAGACAATATGGACTGAGGGTAATTCATTTGCAAACAAAAAGAACTAATGTTGATAGAATGTGCTGTACTATCTTGCATTAAAATGAAAGAACATTGATTTATTTTGTAATTACTGTTTATCAGAACTGCCATTATAATTAAGATTAGCAGAGGCAGCAAAAGACAAAATAAGACAAAATAACAACAAATATATTTTATATTATTTTATTTTATTTTATTTGTATTGTAATACATACAGTCAAGCCCAAAATTATTCATACCCCTGGCAAACTCTGACTTAAAGTTACTTTTATTCAACCAGCTTTTTTTTTTGTTTGTTTTTTTTCAAGTTTTTGTTGTTTTTTGACTGAAAAATGACACAGACTTCTCCCAAAAGATAATAAGAAAAGAATATTTCTCAGCTTTTATTTACATTTGAACATAAAGTGGCATGTCCAAAATTATTCATACCCTTTGCAAACTGTCACAGTCTATGGGAAAATCCAAAGTTCTATACCATTCCAAATAGTTCAAGCTGTTCTAAAGCATCCTAATTACCCTGATTCATTGGGGACAGCTGTTTTAATCAACTCAACAGGTAAAAACAGAATGGACAGTCATGGCTAAGACAAAGGAGCTCACTGAGGCTGTGGCTGCGCACTGTGGCTGCTCACAAGTCAGGAAAAGGCTATAAGACCATATCTAAATGTGGCTACAGTGCAAAATATTATTAAAAAATACAAGACGTTCCACACTGTGAAAAATCTCAGAGGACGTGGTCGGAAGCCAAAAGTGACACCTGTGCTGGCCAGGAGGATAGTTAGAGAGATAGTGAAAGAATCCAAGGATCACCACCAAGGCCATCTTGATGACATCTCAAAGCAGACAGTCCAATGGACACTGCACACCGCTGCGTTCCACAGACACAGACCAAGGAGGACACCACTTATCCAGATAAGGCACACAAAAGCCTGCTTGGCCTTTGCAGATGCTCATCTGGATAAAGAAGAAGACTTCTGGTCTTCTGTTTTATGGTCAGATGAAACAAAAATTGAATTGTTTGGCCACAATGATGTAGCCTTTATTTTGCGTACAAAAGGAGAAGCCTTCAACCCTAAGAACACCATCCCCACTGTCAAACATGGTGGTGGGAACCTAATGTTTTGGGTTGTTTTGGGTTGTGACCAGGGAACCTAATCACAGTAAACGGCACCATGAAAAAGGAGCAATACATCAAAATTCTCAACAACAACATCAGGCAGTCTGCATTGAAACTTGGCCTTGGGCACCAGTGGACATTTCAGCATGACAACGACCCAAAACACACAGCAAAAGTGGTGAAGAAATGGTTAGCAGACAAAAACATTAACTTTTGCAGTGGCCCAGCCAGAGTCCTGACTTAAATCCAATTGAGAATCTGTGGAGGGAGATAAAGATCAGGGTGATGGCAAGGAGACCCTCCAACCTGAAAGAGTAGGAGCTCATCGCTAAAGATGAATTGGCCAAAAATACCAGTGGAGACATGCAAAAAGCTGGTCAGCAATTATAGGAAACGTTTGATTGCTGTAATAGCGAGTAAAGACTTTTCTATTGACTATTGAGAATGGTATGAATAATTTTGGACATGCCATTTTTTGTTCAAATGTAAATAAAAGATGAATAATTATTTTATCCACAATAATGCCTCTTGTACATTGTCTTATTATCTTCTGGGAGACGTTAAAAAAAACTTGCTGGTTGAATAAAAGTAACTTTAAGTTAGAATTTGCCAGGGATATGAATAATTTCGGGCTTGACTGTCTTTTATATATTAAAAAGGCGCTTTTTAAAAAAAAAACAACAACGTTAATATTGTGTTAAGGATTGTTTGACAAAAGTGTCTTCCCGTTTGGGGTCATGTTTGCTTCTTTTAATAAAGACACTGACCTTTACGATAGGGCTCCAGAACCACATCTGACTGAACACACAGTCTTTTCAAAACAGCGACACCTTTGGGATTCTTCAGATTCAAGGCCACTGATTGTTTGCCTCTTGCTTGAGTATCTACAGTCATTGCCACCTTTGTCCGATCTACCCGGATCACCCTGGCACCGAAGTCCGCCAGTATCATCCCGCAGAAGGGTGCAGGAGCCAGTCCTGCAAGCTCAATTACACGCACTCCTGCCAGAGCCATAACGGAACCTGTATATTACACGTCAAAGAAATACTTTAAAATTATAATTATGCAGTGTAGAAGTGGTGGAAACACACTAAACATATAACGTTATGTAGCCTACAATATTAAACATTGTGCGATGCTTTAATAAAAAGGATATTAATAAAACACCGTGTGTATAAACAAATGACAGTTGGTATTTGGGTGACAGTTCACTCCAGCGGTCCATTCCAAACTTATTATTAAACCAGTAAACCACAGTATTACTACATAACAACAGCTCGTTGTATATGTTTTATGCTCAGAAAACACCTCTGAGCAAACAACACAAGATAAAACACTAGGTGTCACGACTTTGATACAAACTAACGTTACACACTACATACCTTTTAAATTTTGCACTTCGAACCGAACGGCTCGGCGCGTGTTTATGACGCAATCGCACAGGATTGTGGGAGTTGTAGTTGTAACGCGCTCTTTCGCACTCTTTGGCTTTCTCTTTCTCTTGATTTTCTGTTTTGTTAATGAGTTAGGCTATTCTACTCATCCAAAGGGGGATTATGAAAGCATTTTCATCTGTTTGGTTTTAGATTTGAGCAGTTTTTCAAAAATTATTTTGCGTAGCCAACAAAAGTCAAGAGAAATAGACCAGTTCAGGACTATTTCCTTGACGTTTGATAAAAATGGGTCTGTTAAAGCGTAAATGTGACTTTCTGTAGATAATAATGATTTATGAACCAATTTCTCATCGCCATAATAGTCTGTCTCAGTGGGTAATGTATTTATATGACACAGTGCAATGAATGATAGCGTTTATTTTATTTAGCCTAATCTTTCTGTTTCACTTTGTATTTCAATTTCGGCTGTGAAAATGAAGGATTGAGCCCTCAAAAATAATATGTCATGCCTTAATGCAGTTCCCAAATATTCTAGCCCAGTCAGGGATGAATAATTCAAAATGCGCTAAATAAGTGACAAACGGGATCAGATTTAAACCATCGCTTGGAAACAGCCATGCTCAATATTCCATAAATAAATGATACTCGTAAACCAGATTTGAACTGACAGGGAAATGTTTGGAAACTCGCTGTAAATGAATTTCGCAACACTGTGCTACATTCATGCATGAATTGAATCGACTGCATAGCCTTATTTCACACAATAGCAGTCTTCCACAATATATCAATTTATTCATTAATACAACCAGTGGCAAGGGGAAAAGATACACAGCACATAATATTTAATATATCAAAAGAGTTACAATTCTAAAGATGTTTTGAATGTTTTATGTGTTGTGTGAGTAAACACTCAACAGCAAGGTCAATCTCAACTGACCATTTTTAACATTCATTTGCATTACTTTATATACAAATCCCACTGACTTAGAACAGCATTTGTTTTATGTTCCCCAGTTACATCAATTAAAAAGTCTTTGCTGCCAGTTTAGAGTCTCAGTTGCACCATCTGCTTTTCACCTTCATGTACTGGACCTTTTTTTTTATATTTATAATAGATTTACTTCTTTATTATTATACAATAAGCCTATGGCACTACCTGCATGATTCCCTTGCCACTGTAGTACATTGTGACACTTTCATATACAGCATTTATTGTTCTACTGCAATTCATACTGTGCATCAAGATGTTATCTGAATCACCATTTACTGTCAGAAGTATTTAGTTAATTATATCAAAATGATTCAGAAAGTGTTGCCGCAATTAACACCTTTTGTCTTAGGCATAAAGTTTCAAATCAACACAGCCCAAGTAACATGACAATAACTTTGCAGAGTCATTTTGAATTCATTGTTAGACTCCCGACAGTGTCGAGGCAATTAAAATCAACTTTATTCTCACTGAGAAGGCCTAGTTTTGCTTATAATTTCTTGTCGGTTCATGAAAGAAATTTGATTGCGCTCCAGATGAAAGGAGCTGACATGACTTGTCGCTGCCTAATGAACTGATGAAAGGCGAGAAGTGCCCTCTCTTTGAGGATAGAAGAGACTCTTGCTGTCATGTAACTAACGTTAGTCTTATTTGAGTTGGTATATTCAATGAATTCAACTCAGCGCAAAAGCATCTATTTATGTTTGACAGCTCTGATGTGTCACGGACAGAATAAATTGCTTTACAAGAATCTCGTTCATTTACTGCATGGCATTTTGTTCACATTTCTCATAATGAAATCAGACAGAGAAGCTCTCTTAATTTTCACCTTCTTGAGTTGAGAACCTCAGCGATATAATCAGTACAACAAAGCATGTTGTGTCAATGAGTAGAATAATTTCTTTTTGACATTAGCTCTGTTTCAAAACCTAATGAGCTGCCTCGCTGCTTATTATTTTGGATTTTTGTAGCTTAATAAAATTAGGGTTGAACCACTGATGTCACATGGACTACTTTTAATGATGTCCTTACTACCTTTCTGTGCCTTGAATGTGGTTGTGTTGCTGTCTATGCAGGGAAAGCTCTCGGATTTCATCTAAAATATCTTAATTTGTGTTCCGAAGATGAACAAAGGTCTTATGGGTTTGGAACAATATGAGGTTGAGTGATTACAGATTTTTCATTTTTGGCTAAACTACCCCTTTGAAATGTGGCTAAAATGCTAAGGCAGCATAAGGCAAGTGGCTGCATTTTTGGAACAGAACACATGTCATGGTTGCATAGAAACAATGTGTGGTTAAGTAGCACAGCGAAAAGAAGAAAAGGTAGAAAAGAAAACAATATAAGCAATGTTCTTTTCCACAATAAGGAGTGACATTTTCGATGTAATCCCCAAAGAGTCCCAAAATACTGCTTTGCCATCTGCTGTTTATGAAAAATGACATTTAAATCTATAGGTGTGTTTGTTCTGAAGCTAGGTAAAAATCAAAGGCTATGATTTGCAATAACATACAGGTAAAACTGAGTACATATCAACTGAATTATGCAATCAATGGCAATGGTATGTCAGAAAAATAAGTAACAATGAATTTCTTATAGAGACATGGAATCATTTGGATTCCACATTGTTCTTCAGCATACAGGAATTGGATTCATTTTAAAAGGCCAAGCAGAGAACAAGGAATCAATTGGTTTATATGCACCCCAGCTACACAGCAAGTGCCAATTATGTGCAAACAGGAACATCGCAAGGACAGACAGAATAGCTGCATGGTTTTCAGAGAAATTATATACAGACCGTTTAGCACACTTCAATTTTACACATCACATCTGATAACTTGCCTGGCTGTTGTGTGCCATGTATTTTTTTAATGATTCACACTAAGTAGTAAAAAAAATCTTCCTGTCTTTCTCTCATTTAAAATGGCAAGCAAAGGTTAATTTATCTTAATACATATTAATTTCCAAACTATTTTGGATTCATTTTAAGCCAAACCGACTAAAACTGGATACATTTGTCAGGAGTCATTTTCTGTTCTGTCCTGAGAGAAAAGAAAACTGACTGACGGGAAACTTCCTGATTGAATTGATGGTTTGTATAACGTTAAATTCTTTTCAAACTATCACTGTATGAATAGAACACCGTCTGTAGTCTCACATTTTCCCTGTGTGTTTAAATGTATGTCGCAGCTGACGTCTGCTTGGAACGCTAGCCTTCTAAAAACGCAGCATTCAGCGGATCTACCCTCAAAGCAAACGACGCGCTGGCGCCACCATGAAAGTTTCACCGTTTCACCCCAAGTACTGAATGCTCGACGAGGGCAGAAACACGACGCGAGGTCGCTGTTTTATGTAACCAAGTTTCCATGCGTTAAAACTTAGGCTAAATCTCTGACAGACAAGATGGCACGAGATAAAGCTGTTTTTGATGTAATTTTTCAAATATGAATACAAGTCATTTAATGAACTGGAACATCCTACTAATAGTTTTATTCCCACAGATTCCCATAGAGGGGTTGCACTAATGTTACGATTTGGGCAGTTACCTGGATGCACGGCTGGCGATACTCGGATGTAAATAACAGCATGGATTGCAAGTTTAAGGTAATACTGAATATGTTCTTCTGCTAATTTATGTTGTTTAAACCATGGAACCGTGTGGAAGCTGCTATATCATATAGAGAAGGACTTAGTAAGCAAGAAAGAGCACAATATTTTGACAAACTAGAGTTAAATAGGTGGTGAAAATACGCACAAGCAGTATTAATTAAGATATTGCCTAATATTTCACTTACCTGACTGGAAATGATAAGAACAAACATGAATGTTGTCAAGATTCTTGTCCTGGAAATCCTAGTACTGTTTTGACCAAACACAAATGCCTTTTTTCCTCAGACAGTTTTTTGCACTCTTCTCCTTGATTTGTTACAACTTTTGGCAGACTGTAGTACTCCAAATGTTTTGCCCGGTCCGACTGATTAGTACAGCCGAAAACATGACAATAATTGACCATTTTCAGCAGCAATAATCAGTTAAATATGTGAGTTTTGTTCAGTTCAGTGGCATTGTTTACGTTCAATGCCCACTGATGACGAGTCGTAAAAACTCTTCTATTGCTGCTCCTCTCACAGCCTAAAAAGTGAGTTCTGAACGTTTTTGAAGATTATATGACTGTAAAAGTCTTAACATTTAATGCAAATATTATATATGAACTGTTTTTGTACTTTATATATAAAACAGATTTTACAGTACATTTTTATTATTTCAGATAAAATACAGATAGATTAACTGACCCAGCACTATATCAAAAAAAATAAATAAAATAAAACAACCCTGCAAATGGGTTAATGTACAAAACCCAACAAGCTGGGTCAAAATAACCCAGCATGTGTTCTGTCCAATATTTACCCAGCGCCAGGTTGCCAAATAACCCAGAAAAGGATGTTTTTTTAAGCATTTTTAGAGTGTATGACTAATGCAAATTTATGAGAGCTGCATGCCAAACAAAAAACAGTCTTGTATGTGAATTAACAAAACAAAACAAAACAAAAAAACACTTAAACTAAGAAAAACTTTGCAAACTGCCAGGGTTGTATTTCAGCAAGAGTGTTGGCTGACATTTACACATCCAGCCTGGCTTGTCTTCAAATTCATGTTGGAAGCATTAAAGCAGATGCTCCAGAAGACCTGGGAAGGGTTTGAGGAGGGGTAAACATTCCCAATTAAGCAATTGGAACATTTGTATTGATCTATTTAATTCACCCAAAAGAATCTTTATACAGGCAGTGGACACCTTAAGGCTTTATATTCATTTTATCCTCCCAGATCTTGCACACATAGAGAGCTTTTAACTGAAAAATACGCTGCATAATCGAATATTCCCCAGCAGCAGCGGTAGAATTTCAGCAACACAGATTTTTTTATCAACTCTGCTCTATAAATGTCCTCAGCCTTTCTCATTCATATGTATTTTCCATCTAAAATTGCGCAGCTCTTTTGAGAAATATAAATGTCTCAGGAGAGATTTTACTTTGTGTTTTTATGAAGAACCTTTCTATGCATCTCAACTGCAGGAAAGACACATAAGAAGATTAAAAGAAAATGCCACGGAATATTACATTTAAGCTTTGATTAAGTAATTCACTGCCTTGCATTTATTACTTGATTTGTTAGTAGGCTTCTGTCTGTACTGTATAGGGAATAGAGTGAGAACATTCTCTTACTTACAGTCAAAAAATATAAAGGGATAGTTCACCCAAAAACAAAAATTCTGTCATTAATTACTCACCCTTGTTGTTTCAAATGTGCATATCAAAGACTGACAGGGAAGAGAAGAAATTGTTGAATAGAGTTGTTATTTTTGTTTTCTATGTGCACAAAAAGTATTTTCGTAGCTTCGTAACATTATGGTTGAACCACTGATGTCACATGGACTATTTTAACAATGTCCTTACTACCTTTCTGGGCCTTGAACATGTCAGTTGCATTGCTGTCTATACAGGCTCTTAGATTTCATCAATCTTTATTTTTGCTCCGAAGAAAACTACAGAAACTACATTTGGATAGCTTGTGATGTTTTAGCTGTGTTTACTGGTGTGCTCTGTACCATATGAAGACATGACAGTAATTGAAGCAGGATGGTTTTAGTCTAATTTGAGATTGACCTGCCTGTGATTACATTTTCCCCAGGTTCAAAGGAGTTAAATATCATTAAGTTTCCTTACCGTCTTTTATCAGTCATGCTCAAATGAATTGTGATGACTGTGGTATATATAGAAGAATTGCATGCATGATTGTTAACTCGGAATGAGGTTTTATGCACATAATCACTTTTGAACATAATATGAATATATTATAAGACAAAATAAATCCCCTTTGTCATGAGAAGGGTTTCTGATATGTCTGAACACAGCTTTGAGAATATATTAAAGGCAAATGTTCAAATTAGTTTAATATTCTTTATTATCATCTAGATCTTGAAGATCTCCTCTGTACACAGTTAATTATCAAAGATCAAAGATTGTGGCAACTGACAGTCCTGCTCTTTTCATTCCTTTGAGAAGTTTTGTGGAGGCTATTTTACTTTTTACAGCTATTTTATAAAGATTCTTTGGGTATTAAAATAAAATAACATGAAAACATAAAATACTAAAATAAAAAGAACAGCTCTTTTCACTTCTTCTTGAAATTTTACATACGACGTTTCCACTGTTAGTATCTTATAAAGATGTACTGGGTAATAAATAAAATATAATACAATAATAAAAATAACTCTTTTAAGAAACTTTGCAGATTACTTTTTTTTTTACCATCTTATAGTATTTTAGTATCTTATAAAGATGCACTGGGTATTTAAATAATAAAATAAAATAAATCCAACTCTTTTCACTCGTTCATTAATTTAAAAAAATAAAATCCAGCTCTTTTCACTCCTTCATGTAATTTTGCTTATTTTTTTACACTGTTATTATGTTATTAAGATGCAGTGTGTGTTTAAATAATAAAATAAAAGAATAAAAATCCAACTCGTTTAACTCCTTCACGAATTAAATAAAATAAAATCCAGCTCTTTTCATCTTTCATAAAATTTTGAAGATGACTTTTTGACTGTTAGTATTTTATTAAAATGCACTGGGAATTAAAGTAATAAAATAAAATAAAATAAATACAGATCTTTTCTCTCTTTTTCATGAATAAAATAAAATAAAAAAAATCCAGCTTGTTTCACTCCTTCATGAATAAAATAAAATAAAATAAATCCAGCTCTTTTCACTCCTTCATGAAATGTCACAGTATCTTATTTAAAAATGCACTGGATAAAATAAAATATAACAAAAAATCAAAAAATAAATAAAATCCAGCTCTTTTCATTCTTCATGAAATTTTGAAGTTGATTTTTCCAATGTTAGTATTTTATAAAGATGCACTGGGTATTAATAAAAATAATAAAAAAAAGTATATATACTCCTTTATGAAATTTTTCACTATTAGTATCTTATTAAAAATCCATTGGATAAAAAATAAAATAAAGTAAAATCCAACTTTTTTCACTCTTTCATGAATAAAATAAATAAAATAAAATAAAATAATAAAAATCCAGCTAATTTGTCTCAGATGACTTTTTCACTGTTAGTATCTTATTAAAAATGCACTTAATAAAAATAAATTAATTAATTAATAAATTAATTAAAATACATTTATAAAATAAAATCCAGCTGTTTTCATTCCTTTATGAAATTTTGCAGATGACTCTTTCATTGTTAGTATCTTATTAAAAATGCACTGGATAAAAAAATACAATATAATAACAAAATAACAAAATAAATAAATTAATTAATTAATTAAAATACATTTATAAAATAAAATCCAGCTCGTTTCACTCATTTATGAAATTTCATAGATAACCTTTTCACTGTTAGTATCTTATTAAAAATGCACTAGATAAAAAAAAATATAAAAAATAAAAAAATAAAGATGCACTGGGTATTAATAAAAATAATAAAAAAAGTATATATACTCCTTTATGAAATTTTTCACTATTAGTATCTTATTAAAAATCCATTGGATAAAAAATAAAATAAAGTAAAATCCAACTCTTTTCACTCTTTCATGAATAAAATAAATAAAATAAAATAAAATAATAAAAATCCAGCTAATTTGTCTCAGATGACTTTTTCACTGTTAGTATCTTATTAAAAATGCACTTAATAAAAATAAATAAATTAATTAATAAATTAATTAAAATACATTTATAAAATAAAATCCAGCTGTTTTCATTCCTTTATGAAATTTTGCAGATGACTCTTTCATTGTTAGTATCTTATTAAAAATGCACTGGATAAAAAAATACAATATAATAACAAAATAAATAAATAAATTAATTAATTAATTAAAATACATTTATAAAATAAAATCCAGCTCGTTTCACTCATTTATGAAATTTCATAGATAACCTTTTCACTGTTAGTATCTTATTAAAAACTAGATAAAAAAATAAAATAAAAATAACAATTACAAAATAAATAAATAAATAAAATCCAGTTCTTTTCATTCTTGAAGATGACTTTTCACTGTTAGTATCTTATTAAAAATGCCCTGGATAAAATAAAATAAAATAAAATAAAACAAAACAGCTCTTTTCACTCCATGAAATTTTGAAGATGACTTTTCCACTGTTAGTATCTTTTAAAAATGCACTGGATATAAATAAATAAATAATAAAATAAGCCTAACATTCTTGTTTTCATTTGAGAAAATTTTTTCTTTTTTGACACTCCGACCACTAAAGACTTTTTAAACAGCACCTGACTACTTGAAATGCTTGTCACATTACTAGAAAAATTATGTTTTAAAAAAAAACTTATGCAATTTGATAAGTTTACATGCACCTCTATATTTAAAATTCAGCTCACACTGCTTCTGCTTCACCAAACACCTTTTGGCTTTAGTGATTACTGTCACATAATGTTCTTTGTGTTTCCATCTTTGCATCGAAGGGGGTGAGGAGCGGTATGCATCACATAAAAGCAACAGAGGACAAATGCAGTGCAGTATTTAAAAAAATGCTTTCATGTATTTCTCTAGGCTGGGTCCAATTTCGTGACAATGATTGTGATTGGAAGAGATAAGAAATGAGTAAAAGCTTGTTAAAAAAAGAAAAACAGCAATATGATTAACTATTAAGAGTCTTCAAAACGATTTTAGAGCAGGTCTGTCTTGTTAAACAAGGGAACCTCTATCCTACTGTTCTTTACATCCAGGTTCAGCAGTGGCCAGGATGGTGGAAAATACACTGCCTTTGATCCTTAGGGAAGATTACATCAACCATTCTGTAAGGAACAGAGACAAAAATGTGTGTGAAGCAGGTTGTAAAAAAGGAAAGAGACAAAATCTAGTGATGCACAATACAACACCCCCACACACCTACGATGGAAGGATAATTGCTGAAATGTCTGGTTCGGCTAAAAGATCTTCATTAAATTATTATCTCTGCACCTACAGATGTGAGATCAAAGCAGATCTGGAGAGGATGTTTAGATGCTGGTGGAGTTTTCTACTATACCATATGTGTCATAGCTGTGGGTCACCGGGTAACTTGATTGTTGAGTCTATTCTTGGGATTTGAGAGGGCTTTCAATGTATGTATGTTTTGTTTTTTCTATTAATGTAGCATTTTATTAAACAGCTGCTATCAGTTTAAAAAGACTACACTAAAACTGAAATTAGTTGAAAATTTTAAATTGTGCTTACAAATGAATTCCTTTCTAAAATTTAAAAACTACATTTACATATATTTATAAACACCACTGGGATACTATTTTATGGAAGCCCATTTCCACCACTAAATAAAAAATAAAAACATTAATTGCATTGTTTTATCTCACAATTCTGACTTTTTTTCTCACAATTGTGAGTTTACATCTCGCAATTATGACACATCTCTTAAAATTGTGTTATAAAGTCAGAATTGCATGATGTCAGAAATAAACTTGCAATTCCAAGATATAAACTCGCAGTTTTGAGAAATAAACTTGCAATTCTGATATTTTTTCTCAGAATTGTCAGAAATAAACTTGCAATTCTGAGATGTAAACCTACAAAATTGCAACACTGACCTTTTTTTCTTAAAATTGTGAGATGTAAACTCACAAATGTGAGTTATAAAGTCAGAATTGCAAGATACAAACTTACAATATTGACATTTATTTTCTCAGAATTGCAAGTTATTTAGTCAGAAATGTGAGGTTTAAATTTGTAATTCTGCAAACATATTAGTCTTTTTTCTCCCTCAAAACTGGACTTAATTGCGAGTTTTCATCTCACAATTTTGAGAAAAATGTCAGAATTGTGTGAAAAAAGAGAAATTGTGAGACTCACATTTGTAAGAAAAAAGTTGCAATTCTGACTTTTTTCTCAGAATTGCAACTTAAGTCAGAAATGTGAGATATAAAAAAGAATATAGTCATAATTGTACATTATAAAGTCAGAATTGCAAGACACAAACTTTTTATATCTCGCAATTATGACTTTCTAGGAATTTATACCTTGCAATTCTGACTTTATAATGCAATTGTGAGTTAAGTCAGAAATGTACGATATAAATTCGCAATTCTGTGAACATATCAGTCTTTTTTCTCCCTCAAAATTGGTGTAGTTGTGTTTATGACTTTTTTCTCAGAATTTCATGATATAAACTCAATTCTGAAGGTTGGATTGCAAGTTTATATCTCCGAATTCTTAGAAAAAAAGTCAGAATTGTGTGAAAAAAGAAATTACAAATTTGAATTTGCATTTGCAAGAAAAAAGTCTCAATTTCAACTTTCTAAGAATTGCATGATGTAAGTTTAAATCAGAATTGCAAGCTTATTTCTCAGAGTTTATATCTTAGAATTGCAAGTTTATTTCTGACAATTCTGAGAAAAAAAGTCAGAATTGTGGGTTTACATCTCAGAATTGCAAGATCCTGCAAAATCATATCGATGTCTTGCAACAGATCTATTGTTAGGTGGTCACTCTAGATGAGTCATCACTGAAACTCAGTTCCCTTTCAGTCGTTTCACTACGACGTTACATATGGGAACTCACCTGAGAGACCAATCATCTCTGAGCCTTATTCAAAAGGCCAGTGAACATTGGCGAGTGGTATTTGCATGCCAAGCCACTCCCCCGTACATACAGGTATATAAGAAGGCGGCTTGCAACCACTCATTCAGATTTTCGCTTCAGAGCCTCTCTATGCTCGGGCCGAACAACAGATTGAATTCCTGCGATGAGTTCTCACTCTCTCCCCCGCTGGCGTGCTGCCGATCTAAAAGAGCATTTCTAAAAGAGCATTTTGGCAGCCACCAGCGGGATCCTGCGGGCTGCCGTTTTCCCGGCTTTAAGAAGCCTCTGCATACCAGCGAGCAGCCTCATCTGAGTGCACAGTGGTGCCGTACTCCTTCCTGGGTAGACCGGGATAAAAGAGTGAATTTCTCACGACTGTGAAAGACATTCCCTTTAGATGCCTTTCCGGCCGTGCGCTTCTGGGCGCTTTCCTCACTTCGCTGGACGGACATGAACGCTGCCTCGCATGCCTGGGCTGAGAGCGTGCTGAAGCAGCGTTCACGGATGGTTCGTGCGTTCATTGCGAACACATAACCATGGTTACGCTGAAGTCCCAACGCTCGTTCCCGAGCAGGCTCCCCTCGTCGTCTTCCCGCGGTAGGTCGTTGAGCTGTCAATGTTTTTCAGCCGCCGTCGCGAGACGCAAGGGAGACATCACAGTTATAAAAAAAAAAAAAAAGAGTGCAGAACGCGCCGCCGGCATCCAAAGCCCTGCGACCTTCTGCACCTCAGCGTAGCCCCGTTGAGTTCCCAGAGCAGTACGCTTCCCCGCACGCCGGGCTGAGCGTCTCCTTTGGTACTCCTCAGGAAGATAAGATGTCTGACGCTGTGTCAGAGGAAGAGTCAGGGGGTGAGGCGGACGTTTCGGCGGCTCAGCGCCCCTCCGCGGTCGCTGTCCCATCTGAGGTGGACGCCGAGCTCTCGGCTATGCTCCTCCCACCCGTGGTCCAGGAGTGACACCTATGGCTGACTCTGGCCAGATGGCAGATGTCGACAAAGCACGCTATCTCGACACTCCTATCTCCCAGAGCGGCCTATTCGGCGACACTGTCGAGGACTGCTCAGTTCAGAAGCAGACAGAGACCATCTTACACATCTCGCCCCGCCGCGAAGCTACCATTCCGCTGCCAGGGCCTCAACCTCCGCCTGCTCGTTGCCGAAGGCGCCCTCCTGCGGCCCCCAAGAAACAGCTCCGTCCCCCGCCGAGGCTCATGATGCCAGACTGGCAGCCCGACGTCGAGCTGGCCGTGGGAGAGCAGCGCCGCCCGCCTCTCAGGGACCGGACAAAAAGAACCGCAGGAAAACTGCGAAGCGTCCCTGACGTGGGCAGCCCAGAGGTGATGGAGATTGTTCTTCAAAAAAAAGCTAGTTTCCTCACCTCTGGGGCCTCGGCCCAGAGTTCCCTTCTCAGAACTGGACTCGGAGCCGGATATCGCCAGCGCGGGAACCAGGGAAGAAGGTAAGCTCTGCTTATGGCAGTCAGACTTTTCTCCAGGACGTTCATCCTTCTGGGATCAGTCCCCTCCCCCCCCCCCCCCCCCCAGGCTTCCCCACCGTGGTCACGTCGGTCAACGCTCCCTTGATTCCCCTGGCGACTTGGCTGGGAGCCTGGCTTCAGCCTCCCAGCCCCTCGCAGAGGTTGATTCGGACGGTATGTCTTGGCTATGCGATTCAGTTCGCCAGGCATCCGCCCAGGTACAGAGGCGTCCTTTTCACTTTTTGTCCATTCAGACACACATGCCGCTGTGCTTCGTGCGGAGGTTGCAGTCCTACTGGCAAAGGATGCAATCAGCCCAGCCGAGATGAAGTCAGGGTTCTACAGTCCCTGCTTCATCGTGCCCAGAAAGAGTGGTGGGTTAAGGCCTATTCTGGATCTCCGAGCCCTGAATCAGTCCCTGAATCGGTCCCAGAACATCATACCAACAGTAAAATATGGTGGTGGTAGTGTGATGGTCTGGGGCTCTTCTGCTGCTTCTGGACCTGGAAGACTTGCTGTGATAAATGGAACCATGAATTCTGTCAACCAAGAAATCCTGAAGGACAATATCCGTTCGTCTGTTCGTGACCTCAAGCTGAAGAGAACTTGGGTTCTGCAGCAGGACAGTGATCCAAAACACACCAGCAAATCCACCTCTGAATGGCTGAAGAAAAACAAAATGAAGACTTTGGAGTGGCCTAGTCAAAGTCCTGACCTGAATCCTATTGAGATGCTGTGGCATGACCTTAAAACGGCGGTTCATGCTTGAAAACTCTCCAATGTGGCTGAATTACAACAACTCTGCCAAGATGAGTGGGCCAAAATTCCTGCACAGAGCTGTAACTGACTCATTGCAAGTTATCGCAAACACTTGATTGCAGTTGTTGCTGCTAAGGGTGGCTCAACCTGTTATTAATTTAGGGGCCAAACACTTTTTCACACAGGGCTATGTGGGTTTGGAATAGCTTTCCCTTCATAATTAAAAACGTCATTCAAAAACTGCATGTTGCGTATACTTGTTATCTTTGAATAATATTTAAATTTATTTAATGATCTGAAACATCAAAGTGTCACAAACATGCAAAAAAAAATCAGGAAGGGGGACAACACATTTTCACACCACTGAACGTACAATGTAAGTAAGAGATTAATTTCACAGTGTAGACAGCTTCAATGATTATAATGAGTCTTGAGTAAATCTTTGCATCATTCTTTCAACCAATTCATTCAAAATCTCTGTCATTCAGGTACAAAACAAGTAAACCAATCTCTCTATGAAAGGAGTAGTTCACAATCCACACCATAGTCACTCCATGAGGTCTATGCCTCAAACCAAACAACCATATGATCACACTTATTTCAGGATACAACATTTACACAGAGAACAAAACAATGATGGCTTACATGGATGCCTCCTGACATTTAAACTAAAGGGCGGCAATAAATTTGTACGTCTTCATACAGGCCAACTGTGCCATGTAGGAAATCTCACTCAGATGTCAAATCAGTTTCTCTTCCTCACACTGAGTCAGCATGATTTCTGAGGCAGTTAAGAATAATGAGCAACACCTATCTCACTATATCACAATATGAAGTCTGTGTTACCATAGGCATACTTAGTACAACACTTTTTCCTAAAAAAACAAAAAACACTGCTTTATTATTTGAGCAGTCAGTGTTTTGGCACAGCACAGTCTTGTTTTTGAGACATTGTGATTTTCCACTCGTCCCCTGTTGCTCCGCATGTTCTGTTCACCCTCCATTGTACTGTTCACCAGCACAAAGGTGAATCAGATTTTGGTATTACTGCATACAACAGGGTGCAGTTATATAAGCTATAAAATGTCTAGGTGAATTTCAGACAACAGAGAGCTGACAAAAGAGAGCAATTCATTCTCAGTTGGAACAAAAGTCATCGCAAAAGTACCACATCAAAGTGGCAATGAATCTTACCTTGGCTGAAATAAGTATAGCTTGTTGTGATCTGTGAATACATATTGGCTTGCAAACTGTCATCGTGACTTAAATGGCCAGTTCCTGTGTAAATATGATGGCTATAAAGGCTTTTATGAGAAGCAAACTAAATACATCCCCAGCTGCTCAGATACAAAGTCAACTCCGCAGCTGACATCCTCGTAATTAAGTGATAGCATGACGGATGTGCTTAAAAATGCTCTCTGATGGTTCACAACAGAAAACATATTCCTCTTGTTCCCTGCGCTTAACAATTTTCAGAATAAATGACTACCCTGCTAGCGATTACTGTTCTTTGATGAGTCAAACAAAAACAGATACTCTGACAAAATAAAAACTAAATTGGTGTTTTATAACAATTGCTTATAATTTATCATGCATGTCTTTGTTTAAATAATAGACTTATTTTTTTTCTATCATATGCAACAACCCACATATTTACAACTTATCAGAACAGAGCCTGTGTTGCAGCCATTAAAATACTTCAGTTTTGGATTTTAATGGTGAAGTGGCTAAGTTTCGTTTGTTTAAGTTAATTTAGAAATATGTTTGGAACATTTTATGTTTGTTAAATACAAGCTTTTGTTTTTTAAAGTAACGACCAAGCGGCCAGCGGCAATGCGTTGAGCATGTTTGATCAATTTAACCTTCTCAAATCAACACAACTTGCCTAAAATAAAATCTTTCGATATAAAACACTAGATGCATTTCACAATATTATTTTAAACATTTAACCTAGATAAATGTGTTCTGTTAGATGCATACCCAATCATTTGTGCAGACAGTGGAAGATCTAAAATGCTCTTCAGGACACAAAGCGCCAGTGTGATCACTTGCATCTTTTTCTTAATAACAGTGGAAACCTAAAATACGCCATCATTTTTGCTCATAAAGGTAACTGAGTAACAGAACTGCAAAAGGTTTATGCTTTCGTAAAATGCCTAAAGAAAACAAATATGCGCTTTCTGCTGTCTCTGTCTTGAGGAGGAGTGCTTCACAAAAATCCAGAAACTCTGCGAATATATTTGCCTCACAGACTTGATAAACATATCTATTGAATGCTTCAAATCACTACTTTAAAACGAAAGAATTTATGTAATAAAATCATGTTATATTGTATAAAGTTAATGTAAAAATTCCACCTATTCCGTATTGCCTTTACATTTAACATTATAAAAACAGCAATAAAAACGTAGGCTTCAGCTCAGTTAACTGGCTGATTTATGAGGGAAAAAAAACTATGTTGGCAAAGCTATAGGCTTGTTGGCTTTTCTGAGATATAGGCTAAATGTTACGTTATTATGACTTATTCACAAGATGTTTTTTTGACGTTTTTTTTACTCCGAATTTAAAGGCTGAGACTTGCATGCTACAAATAATGAATGGCGCTTGAAAACATTTATACCGCAGGTAAAACCGCTTGTGAATACTCCCGTAACGATGTACTTAGAAAAATCAACAAGTTAACCAAGTTGGAGCCAATAATGATTGGGGGCCCGTACAAATTTTATCCAACAAGCAAAGCTTGAAATTATATGGAATTTAAATGTTTATTTATGTTTATACATAGTGCTTTTTTAATATGTGACCCATGATCACAAAACCAGTCATAAGGGTCAATTTTTTTAATCAAGACAGCATCACCACTTGGTGGATCCCCACTGTGCCAATTTTGGAAGATTAATATTAAATCATACTCAAACACACTCCATTTAAAACCATCTCAAACCATTGCCTAAAAATAACACAGCAATTTCAAATCACCTTGACATTCGCTGACTTCTTAATTTAACCCTCAATTTCCGTATTGATCCTTTGTTATTGTAGGGAATTGCTCTTGCAGCCACCTCCTCCAGATCTCTTCTTCGTCCTTATATAGTGTGTGGTGAGTCATGCTGACATTCCCGTATATACTGTTACACACTAGAAGCATGAGACGGAATGAAACATCATTCACCTTTAAGACCATGTCAAGATGAGTTCACAAGACCTTGAGAATAACATAAAGATCCAGGTTTAAACTACACAATTTAGAGTCTGCCAAATGGACCGAATCCTAATCTGCTGGGTCAAGGCATGGTCAATTACTCAAAGCCACCTGCAACAAGTGCAGTGCTGAGTTCTGGTGAAGCTCTCCACAGCTCTCTGACAAAAAGCAGATGGACTTCCAGCTATTCCGTGATTATGAAAGTGTTAATGAGGTGTGCAAAATGATAGCGTTGTACCAGTTACCACAGGGAAAAAAAGTGTAACAGATAAGAGACATTTGATTGTGGTTTCTCACCCTCAAGGTAATATAAATTGCATTGTGGGAGTGACTGGAGACAAAGGAAAAAAATAAAAATCAACTCTTGTAATGATGAAATTGTTCTATTAGCAAAAATAATGTACCAGAACTACTTGTGGCATCCTGTAGATGGCAGTGTGTCCTTTTTAAAAATAACAAGGAATTTAAAAGGGATAGTTGACCCAAAAATGAATATTCTGTCATTAATTACTGACCCATATGTTCCAAACCTGTAAGACCACCGTTCAGAACACAGATTAAGATTTTTTTGATGAAATCCGAGAGCTTTCTGAACCTGCATAGACAGCAACACAACTATCATGTTCAAGGCCCAGAAAGGTAGTAAGGACATTAATAAATAGTCCATGTGACATCAGGCTGTCTGTCATCCTCCATTCAACATTCAAACTACGTTTAGTTACGACAGTCAAGATGATAATACTCTCTCCAGGATGATTAAATGCTAATAATATTATACTTGATCTGTAAATAAAGATAAATGTTTTTTTTTTTTTGGACTTTATCTTGCTGGAGTTTTATGCTGTTTCTAAATCATGTTAAAGGGGTCCTATAATGCTCTTTTACAAAGTCTTTATTTTGTTTTGAGGGTGCACTAGAACATGCTCTCATGCTTGGCGGTTAAAAAAATAAAATAAAAAAATTTCGCATAATTTTTTCACAAAATTTACATTTTTACAATAGCGTTCTACCCAGCCTGGCACAAATGGCTCGATTAGTTCCAGGTTTGAATTGACAATAAAAAAATTGAAAAACAAAATATGTTGTGATTGGTTAGCAGTCCCACTGCGTGGCAATTGGCGAATAGCAGATGGCGTTTCAGTCCTGCCGCGCTCATTCCCTAAGCAGCAAGTTCCATGCACAACTGTTAACGCAAGCTAGATTAAAGTGATTCTTACATTTTAAATATGGATATTTTTATTACAAAACCACATTGGATTGCTAAGATGATCCACAGATGATCGTCAATCTAGTCAATGCTTGTGTTTACATCAGCCGTGCCTCTAATGTGTGTTTTGACCCTCTATACCGCACACGTAACGATGCGGCACCAGAACGGCTACCGTAGCAGTTTGCGGATACTTTAGTCAATGCTCGCGTTTATACCAGCTGCTCTGCGGCTCGCTGACGCATCCCAGAAGCGGCTGTCCCCGCAACATCGCTAAAGTTAGGCGAATCCCCCAACTCATCACCCAACTCATCCCTCCCCACCTGCCAACGATTCGAATTTCCGTAGGCGAGATTTATATGAATGCCATTCTAATGGACCATTGTGACATCATAGCATCTGGAAAACAAACTCTGTAGTCCAAAGAAGCCACTCGTTGTAGTTCTTGAAAAGGGATTTTTTTTTTTTTAAGTAAATATCTCCCTTTGGAGTGGATTTTGAGATTTGTAACTTTGCAGATTTGTTGTTTTTATGCCCAAATATACACACCACACACTGGCTCAAAAACTGAAATTCAAAAACTGAAAAAGCATAATTTGACCCGTTTGATTTATACTGGGTGTCTATTAGATCACAACACACATCACTACTCTTGTGAAGAAGTACACTGAACAGTAACTGAAATTTAAAACTGTTAAAGAAAACCCTCAATAAACTAATGCACAGATTTAATACACTAATCAATATCTCTGCCTTTGTGCTTTGAATTTCTCTATGCGGAGCAAAAGTTTATTAATAGCCTTTCTTGGCATATGTTGCTGCCTTATTACTGTGCTATACATTTAAAAGAAATGTCTTTTACTTTTTAGTATATAGTATATACACGATTTTTCTAGAGTAACTTGCGCTACCGAATTATCCACTAACCTAGATTATAAAAGTATTTTTGTCATAGATTATGATTGTTTTTTTTTTTCATTTGTCATTTTTCTTAATAATGAAGTTGTCTAGTCACGTTTGTGAAGTTGTAACACACAAAAGAATAATGATCAGGTCAACACACACTGAGGTATAGAAATTCTACACAAATTCTAAATTCGATATTGCTATCGGCATCGGTCGATACTCTGAATTTTTGGTATTGGACCGGGATTGGTTTTGAAAAAGTGGTATCTAGCCAGCCCTATTCATAACATTAAGGTTGAACCATTAATGTCACATGGACTATTTTAACAATGTCCTTACTACCTTTCTGGGTCTTGAACATGTCAGTTGTGTTGCTGTCTATGCAGGGCTAGAAAGCTCTGGAATTTCATCTTCATTTGTGTTCCGTGGATGAACAAAAATCTTATGGGTTTGGAATGACAAGAGGGTGAGTAATTAACAATACTGGGAAAAGTAACTTTTAAAAGTAATGCAGTACAATATTGCGTTACACCCTACTTTTAATGGAAGGTAATGCGCTTTTTTTTGTAATTTTACTTTTGCAGTAACTTTCAAATCTGGGCAGGGCTTGCTTGATTAAAAAGTAGAGTAAAAAGCAGAAGAATAAAGTTCGACACTCTTCAGCATTAAAAACAAAAACAAATGTTAGTTTATCTTGAGTAGTTTTTTTCTTATTAGTATGGTTAAATTTGATCACTGAAGGTCAGCAGCAAAAATGGTAAACAAAATGGCTAAAACAATGTTTAATAAAAAAGGATTAAACTTGATATTTGTATTATTTAACATTTAAAAATTGCAGGTTTGCATCATATTCTGAGTTGCATTTTACTGTTTTGATTCATTTTAAGAATAAAATTCTAAACTAAAGTAACATCTTACTCCCCATTGCTCTTAACATGGGGACAGGAGAGCTTTCAATCAGTAAATGGGAAAAAAGTAACTAGCAATACTTTTTCAAATAAGTAATGTGTTACTTAAAAAGTAATCTGATTACGTAACTTGCGTTACTTGCAAGGCATTACCTCCAACACTTAATGAGAGAATTTTCGTTTTTGAGTGAAATAACCCTTTAAAATTTAAATGAATTGTTCACCCAAAAATGAAATTCTGTAATTATTCATTGTCTTTTCCCCTATGCTGTTCCAGACATGTATGATATTATTTCCTCTGAACACATATGGTGATCCTTTTCAAAAGAATCCTGATGGATGACATATTTTTGTAGGCCAACCTTGAAGTGAGCATCATCCTGTTTCCCATAACAAAAAAAACATAGGATTTTTCCACCAGCAAGCAGTAAAAAGATAAACGTCAGCTATAAATAAACTCCACCACACTTGCTTAACTTCACATCAACATCACTAAGCTTCCAGCAATTATTTAACTTAAAACATTTCCTCTGAAAATCTGAGTTAGAAGCTTGTGTGAACCACAGACATCATTCAGGCATTTAAACAAAAACTCATTGTATTCAGGACAATTGAATCCTAAGTGTTAAAATGCTAACTTGTTTCTAGGTTTTGCTCGTCAAATTTACACAATGTCTGCAGCACTCTATGAAATTGATTCAGGATGTGGGCTGTCAAGTTCCACAGTGACAAAAAACACCATAAAAGAGTAATAAGAGCTGTCCGTGTGACTTGTGAGCAACATTTATCTTGACTTACAGTGGTGTGAAAAAGTGTTGCCCCCCTTCCTGATTTTTTTTTTTGCATGTTTGTCACACTTTAATGTTTCAGATCATCAAACAAATGTAAATATTAATCAAAGATAACACAAGTAAACAACATGCAGTTTTCAAATGAAGGTTTTTTAATGAAGGTAAAAGACCAAAAGATCTTCAAAAGCTACACATGTTGAGATCCAAAGAATTCAGGAACAAATGAGAAAGAAAATGATTGAGATCTATCAGTCTGGAAAAGGTTATAAAGCCATGCAAAAACATGGAACAGTGGTGAACCTTCCCAGGAGTGGCCGCCGACCAAAATTACCTCAAGAGCGCTGCGACGACTCATCCAAGAGGTCACAAAAGACCCCACACCAACATCTAAAAAACTGCAGGCCTCTCTCTTAAGGTCAGTGTTCATGACGCCACCATAAGAAAGAGACTGGGCAAAAATGGCCTGTATGGCAGAGTTCCAAGACGAAAACCGCTGCTGAGCAAAAAGAACATAAAGGCTCATTTCAGTTTTGCCAGAAAACATCTTGATGATCCCCAAGACTTTTGGGAAGATACTCTGTGGACTGACAAGACAAAAGTTGAACTTTTTGGAAGTTGTGTGTCCCATTACATCTGGTGTAACACAGCATTTCAGAAAAAAGAGCATCATACCAACAGTAAAATATGGTGGTGGTAGTGTGATGGTCTGGGGCTGTTTTGCTGCTTCTGGACCTGGAAGACATGCTGTGATTAATGAAACCATGAATTCTACGGTCTACCAAAAAATCCTGAAGGACAATATCCGGCCGTCTGTTCGTGACCTCAAGCTGAAGCCAACTTGGGTTCTGCGGCAGAACAATGATCCAAAACACACCAGCAAATCCACCTCTGAATGGCTGAAGAAAAATAAAATGAAGACTTTGGTGTGGCCTAGTCAAAATCCTGACCTCAATCCTATTGAGATGCTGTGGCATGACCTTAAAAAGGTGGTTCATGCTTGAAAAACCCTCCAACGTGGCTGAATTACAACAACTCTGCCAAGATGAGTGGGCCAAAATTCCTGCACAGCGCTGTAACTGACTCATTGGAAGTTATCACAAATGCTTGATTGCAGTTGTTGCTGCTAAGGGTGGCCCAACCAGTTATTAAGTTTAGGGGGCAAACATTTTTTCACACAGGGCCATGTGGGTTTGCGTTTTTTTTCCTTCATAATAAAAAACTTCATTCAAAAACAGCACGTTGTGTTTACTTGTGTTATCTTTGATTAATGTTTAAAGTTGTTTAATGATCTAAAACATTAAAGTGTGACAAACATGCAAAAAAAAAAAAAAAAAAAAATCAGGAAGGGGGCCAACACTTTTTCACACCACTGTAAGTCATTGTTCACTGTAGACTTTTGAGTCTCTGTCAATGAATCACAAAAACCAAATGATTCACTCACAAATCAGATAGATTCTCGAGTTCAGCTCACTGTCACACTGATGAAGATATCACATGGCTTCAGAGGACCTGAAGAAAAAAAACATGGTGAGATCAGTGACACCCTTATCTCCTGCTGAAAGCGTGTTGTATCAGTTACCCATTTCATTTTCTATGAGACACACCTTACGCTTTCGTTTCCCGCTGCTTTAGTTCAAGGGAAATTCAGCTGAAGGACACATTCGTCACAAGTCTTTGCTATGCTAGGTGGAACAGAACCTCAAAAGGCCCTCAGATCTTCATATAATCTATCACAGCCTTTGCAAAAAGAAACCATTTTAAAATCTCTATAGCTTTTGAAAGTATCAAGAAGACAGGCTTGTATACAGTTGTCTGTTTAAGTGATGTTCTGTTTAAACATTTGACACAGCTTTGATGAATATCATGGAAAAACATCTGACTCACAAGAAACCCACCAACTGAGGTGCTGGATTCCTGTCGCTCTCCAACCCCTGACATCAGACCAAGGCGAGCTATTTATGGCTGTGCTTGAAACACGAGGTCTGGTCACACCAGCCAGTTTCTATTGGTGTCGGCCCACACTGAAGATTCAAAAATTTATGAGTAATAAAAGTTCTTCAGACAAGACGGCTCTTCAAAGCTTTATCTATAATGATAAAGGTTAAATAATCCCACAGACTAGGGAGGCCAGTCGTAACTAGGGCAAAAAACAAACAATAAAGCAGATGGAACATTTCTTGGAAACAGGTTTGTTGGAGAGTTTATTCTGGCTAAGCACCTTTGGACATTCCATGGACATTTTCCACCTTGGTGTGAAGAAATGATCGGTTTATGTGCCACATTCACCTTGTTTACAGAACACAATGCAAGCATTTACAATACCACAAAAATGCAACCACCAGATCACCCACTGAAAATTAAACCTTGTGTAACAACATTACAGTAATAAAATACTGACAAAAGCGAGAAAATGATATTTTATGTATGAAGTAAATACAGCTTTGCATTCTAAGAAATTTTTAGTGCTTACAATCAAAATCTTCTGTCAAAAAGGGGGAAAAAGTTAGTATGTGCAACATACATCTAACTTTATCAACAAAGTTTGTCATTATGAAATATTTCCAAACTGTACCTCACAAAAATATATAAAAAGGTTTTGTTTTTTTTCAATCTAAAAATACATTTTGATTTATTATGGCTAATACTTCTATCGCTCTCTCAAAAAGAAAAAAACTCAAAGACAAAAATACACTGTCACATTAATGTTATTTTCACAATTTATACTCTAAAATATACTCTTTAACACCAAACAAACCAACACAATTTCTATGTACATGTTAATAAATAAATCAAAGTTAACAGACAATTTTGGTCCGATAATGTTGGGAGAACTACTTCCAGAAACTGTGGATATAACAATTTATTATTTATTTTAATATCTTAGCATCTATCAAATCTAATATATTATTCTGTGCGTCATATACAATATAAATAGGCCTATAATTAAACGGCTTTGTTTGCATTCAGCATATTGCACGCCACTTCTTCAATGATGAGCATACACATTCAGTTCATCTCCAACTTTTCTTTTGAAAAGTGTGAAAATGAGTTGTGGAATGAAGAATGAGGTAAACAGTAGCATAGAGAATGGCAAAGGTTGCCTGACACACCATATCTTCAAAGTTCATTTAAAGTCCACTGAGGATTACCGTAAAGCACCGCTTTCATCACTCGGCAGGACAAGTCCTCATTTCCACACCACAATCACGCCACTACCAACCCTGGCGGGATCACTTCACTGTTTCACTGAAAGAAAAAGATCATTAGACCCATCTATTTAAGCGAAAAGTTCACCCGACTGCCTGCCAACCAAAATCTGAATCAGACATTATGCTTTTTGTTTCCATACTTTCTCTTATAGAGCCTGAGGTGTACTTCTGTAATGCTAGAGGAATACAGGTCAGTGTCCTTGTATGGTGTGCAAAGAATGTCATTCAGTTTTATAGAGCTTGAGTGTGGATCACTTCAAAAATGGGATTGGAGCAAAAATGTAATCTGATAAAGAGTAAAATGGATATTTTGTTTAATAAAAAAGAATGATACTGATGGGTCAGCAGGGAAAGAATATTTGTTTCTGATGTCAACACTTCACATCCAATCAAATTTTATGATGCTAAAAGTACGGCTGGGTTTTGACACAAATTTCATGATTCGATTGTGTTATGCTTGTAATTTGATTAAATTTCGATTAGAGTCAATACTTAATATTTTGGATTAAAGTACATGGCAAATTTTCTCAAGGAAAATAAATCTCCTTGCTGAAAGTTCTGCTTGCTGAAAAAAACTAAAAGTAGCATAAGCTGGTTGATTGGTCTGTGCTGGTTTAAGCTGGAAGTAGCTGGTCTCCCAGCATGGCCAAGCTGGTTTTAACTGGTTGGCCACCTGGTGTTCCAGCCCAACCAGCTAAAACCAGCCTGACCAGCTAAAGAAGAGGTCAAAACCCCTTTAAAACTAGTCTGCTGACCAGCTATGACCAGGCTGGATGACCTAAGCCTAAGCTGGTTGGCTGGTTTTAGCAGTTTTTTTTTTCAGTTGGAGAGGATAAATGGATGCATCGCGATTCATTAATCGATTCCGAATGGATCGTGATTCTCTATGGAATCGATTCTGAGCTTAGTTTTTAACAGCAGATGGCGCACTAATCTAGTTTTTAAGCTGCATACTCACATGCTCACGAAGAAGAGCGCTTGTGCGTTCGAGTGAGTCTCAATGTGTATGCAAACTCTATGTGTGTGCCTCTGTAAGAAAGAGAGAGTGGGAGAAATAGAGTATGCCTTCCATACATAATAAGTAAAGGAAAGGAGGTGACGTGAGGCCAAGTATGGTGACCCATACTCGGAATATGTGCTCTGCATTTAACCCATCCAAGTGCACACACACAGTAGTGAAACACACACACACACACACACCCGGAGCAGTAGGCAGCCATATTGTTATTGCTGCGGGGCCCGGGGAGCAGTTGGGGGATCGGTGCCTTGCTCAAGGGTCTCACCTCAGTCGTGGTATTGAGGGTGGAGAGAGTGCTGGTAATTTTGAGGCAAAAACATGGAAAAAAAAATCTGTCATTTTATCCTATTGTTTACTGTATTTATTTGTTCGGCCAGTGTCCTTGTGGGTTTTGGTTATTTTGCCATTTTGGTCTGTAAGGGCCTTTGAAATAACTGAAATCATGTGGCAAAGTGAAACAGACATGTAATGAGGTCAAGTGCTGCCTGGAACTACGTTCGCCGTGCGTTTCTCTGAAAATAATGCATTGCACATTATTAGAATGTTCGTCAGCCAATCAGATTCAAACATTCAACGGCCCTGTAGTATTAAGTGCATACATTTAGCAAAATTCTCCTCTCTAGAGTTCATGTTTATGGTCAACAAATGTTTTTTTCTGAGGTCAGTGTGACGTTATGGGACATATGTGACCCTGGACCACAAAACCAGTCATAAGGTTAAATTTTACAAAACTGAGATATATACATCATATGAAAGCTCAATAGATAAGCTTTCTATTGATATATGGTTTGTTAGGATAGGACAATATTTGGCCGAGATACATCTATTTGAAAATCAGGAATCTGAGGGTGCAAAAAAGTCAAAATACTGAGAAAATCACCTTTAAAGTTGTCCAAATTAGGTTCTTAACAATGCATATTACTAATCAAATTACATTTTGATATATTTATAGTAGGAATTTTACAAAAAATCTTCATGGAACATGATCTTTACTTAATTTCCTAATGATTTTTGGCATAAAAGAAAAATCCAGAAAAATTGACCCATGCAATGTATTTTTGGCTATTGCTACAAACATACCCCAGCGACTTAAGACTGGTTTTGTGGTCCAGGGTCACATATTGTTTACAAGTGGTTATATTGACATCTTTCCACGGTTAAAACACTATATGTGCGATTAAATGAGACAGGATATGGATTTCAATAAGTTGTACTGTTTCTTTTAACATACTTTTGGATGTTTATTCATGTTTATTTTGTGCTGAAACTGGTATTAAAGCAGAGGAGATGATCACTTCAAGTGCCGCTTCTTTTGAATTACCTCAATCTGTTACTCCTCATTAAACAGCGCCAAAACGGTTTTTAATTTATGAATATTGTAATAAAATGGACAGAATGTGAAATCTAAGAATGTTTCATATCAAAAGCAACAAAGTTTATTATGATTTATCAGATGGGAGATGCACTGCAATGTTACATTCATTAACTAAACCTAGACTAATCGATTCTTGGCATTTAAGAATCAATATTGTTTCACGAAAATGAGAATCATTAAAATCGATAAATAGATTTTTTTTAAAACCCAGCCCTAGTAAAAAGTACGGTCCACTCAAAAATGAAAATCCTGTTGTCATTTGATCACCCTCATGTTATTCCAAACCTGTATGCCTTCTTTTCTTGTGTGAAACACAAAAGATGATGTTTTGAAGAAAGTTGGTAACCAAAACCATTTTGGCGACTATCAATATTCATTATAGAAGACATTTCTCAAACTATCATCTTTTGTGTTCCACAGAAGAAAGCTTTGGAACAACATGAGGGAGAGTAAATGATAACAGTATTTTTTATTTTTGGGTGTACTATGCCTTTAACAGAGACTAGTCAATTTCATCAGGCATCCTCAGAAACCATGCACAAAACAAGGCAAGATGAAAGAAAATACAATTCATATTTCATTAAATAAGGGTTCGCTTGTAACAGAGAATAACATGGTTTGTACTGACCACCAGGGGCGTCGTAGTTGGGTGAAAAGGGGGACTAAATTACCAGGGCCCCAAGTGGGGGGAGGGCCCCTGAGGAGTGAAATTTTATTTTCCTTTAAATATAATTTTAAGATCACAATAAATGTTGTTAACTAATGTAAATCAGTGATGCGCGGGTCAATGTATAAACAACCCTAATCCGACCGACGTTTTCAACTAACGCAACTCGGACCGCAAAAAAAAAAGAAAAAAAAAAGAAAGAAAGAAACTATTGTACCCGACCCGCTTCCTGTCTAATATTTGCGACTGACACCAGCGATTATATGCGGCTATATGCGGTGGAGATGCGTTCACTGTCAAACATCATTTGGCATTAATTAGGTAATTTTGTCAAAATAAATGTTCTTGATTGCAAGAAAAATACAGATTGTTCTTGTTGTGATTTATTTTGTCTTTCCTTTATACAGATTTAAATAGTTTCGTTTTTGAAGTACTCTAAATTATGTCAGTGATTCTACGCGATTAAATATGAACAAGAATTATTTTATTTCGATCTACAGTGTAATAAGAGTTTAGAAAAAGATTAGCCAATAGCCATAAATAATATAAATATATATATATATATATATATATATATATATATATATATATAGACTACAAGCTTATTCCTTTTTTCTTAACTTTTAACTTCTTTTAAAAATTATCAAGAATATTAAATCAACTTAATAGGCTAGGTTAACGAATTTTCTTATACAACATAATGAATGCAATTCAAAACGAAGTTTTTATAGATAAATTCAGGAATTATGAATATGACAAAATAATATTATTTTATATATATTAATTGTATAGCTATAATAGTTGTATCAAATGAATAAGGAAATTATAGTTCCTTGAATTTATTAAGTAATGTTTAATTTCGTTCGTTTCGCTCTCTGGAAATGTAAAGAAAAAATACAGTTTTTACTTGGAATTCGTTTTTTAATCCCTGGTTTTAAACAAGCATATACATGAGATCATTTATATGTTATTGCTTGAATAAACGTTTAAAATAGTGCTAGAAATTTTATAATTAAGGAAATTAAACAGACCTAGGCATTTGAAAAGACATAGTGAAATGTGTCTAATAATTCCAAAAAGAAAGAGAAGCATTGGACATAATCAAAATATTCGAGACATTTATTAGGAATACCATTTTCTTAACAATTTAAGATGCTGCATGTGTTTATCAGTCTAATCGAAGTGTGCGTCTCTCCTGCGACTTTCCAAACAAAAATCCCACCCCCTCTCAGAAAATACATAAAACTGACATTACTATATGCGTTTAAAAGTAGCCTATTAAAATGGTACAATGGCATTGATCAGTTCAACGTGTTGGGAAATCGGGCATTTTGTCCCGCGTCAGCATTTATTCAACAGTTAATAGCGCTCAACATTCAAAAGGTAAATATTATTCAGCCAATAAAGTGTAGGTCTATGTATTTCATAGAAATAGTCTAGTACTATACAAACTACAAAGGTTTAATTGTCATCTTTATTTCAAACAACCATTATTTTGGATGACTCATAACTGCGGGTAACTGTTTTGGAATTTGGATCAACCCGCGCATCACTGATGTAAATGCCTGGCGTCTGATTTGTTACTTAGATTTGAGTGAAGTAACATTTAGCCAATCACAGCGCGAATCTCTTGGGCGTCTGCCATGAGCTTCAAATCTTGTTGCTCTTGTAAACAGAATGTATTATACTGTATGAACATCACCTTTGGGTCACATGACCATACTGTCCCCCCCACGCGATCGATGTACTACGTCCCTTTTTTTTAGGGGGGGGGGGGGGGGGGGCTTAGCCGAGTCAGTGCACAGGGCCCAGAATTCCCAGCGACCACAGTGCATTTTATACAGCAAGTTAGTTGCAGATTGCATGAACTCACAATTAAGAAACCAATAAAAAAAACAATGAATCAATTTCAAAGTTTATTTTCGAGGATATTTTGTTTTGCTTTGTTTTGTATGATAAACAGTTATGGTAGTGCATATAGGCAGTTGGTATCCAGTGAGTCATGAACCATTTGAGAGCCGCTGGTTTACAAGATCTAAACAGTAAGTGGCTCTAATGCACGACATGGTTAATGTAAACTGAATGAGGCAAGAGAAGAAATAAACACACTCACTTCATACAGCATTTGTGTCGGATGTGTCGACTGGAGCAGCTAAGGCTTCACCTGCGCTTAGTGAATTGAGCTTCTCATCTTCATGACTTGTCTGCTTTTTTCTCTTCTTTTTTCTACATGGTTTATATCGTTTGCTGTGTAATGAGACAGGAAGATGGGCAAGAGAAAAACATTCAAGGTTAAAAAACACTGACTCTTCAAAGCTTGACTATGAAAGTATTAAATAATGTAACATATCCCTCACTGTGTACAGACGCATATGAAGATGATGAGCAGAATCAGAAAGACCAATCCTGCGACCACACACGCGATAACTATTTTCCTTCGTTCTCCTACATGGTAATCAAGATCGAGATATTCACACCTAGTGCCAATATATCCTATTTCACACCTGTACAAAAAATTAAAAAAATAAAACAAATTATTCAACATTTACTCGAGCCTTGATTGGTTGAGTGATGGACAGGTCAAAGTCTCACCTGCATGAAGGAGTGTTCTGCTCCTTTACAAAACGGCAAACACCATGGATACAGTAATGCGTGTATTCTTTTGGACACTCAGAGAAGTGGCCACTCCATTTAGGGTCATCATTTGAATCTGCACAGATTTAAAAAAGGGTAACATATAGTTTATAGGGAACATTCTGTCATTAATAATTACTCACCCTCAAGTTGTTCCAAACCCATAAGACCCATAAGATATTTTTGATGAAATCCGAGAGCAAAGCAACAACCACATTCGAAACACAGAAAGGTAGTAAGGTTACCCTTAAAATAGTCCATGTGACATCAGTGGTTCAACCACAATGTTATGAAGAAGAGCAGAAATTGTTGAATAAAAAATGTTATTTCGTTTTTTTTCATGCACAAAAGGTATTCTCGGAACTTCATAACATTGCAGTTGAATGTGTCAGTTGCATTGCTGTGTATGCAGGTCTTTTAAATGTTGTGAAGATGAACAAAAGTTTATCCAGCTTATCATAGCTTACAGGTTTGGAATGACATGAGGGTGTAAGGAAAGAATCTTCAATTTTGGGTGAACCATTCCATTAAACATAAGAAAATCATTGAAATATGCTGATTTGCTGCTCAAGAAACATTTCTTGTTATCAGTGTAGAATATATTTTGAATTAATACTGAAAATATTAAATTAATATTTTGCGAAAACTCTCTGTATATATATACACACACACACATACACACACACACACACATACACACACAACCAGTCAAAAGTTTTTGAACGGTAAGAGTTTTTTTGCTCACCAAGCCACAGCAAAGCACAGCAAAAACAGTACAATTTTAAAATATTTTTACCATTTAAAATACCTGTTTTCTATTTGAATATATTTTCAAATGTAATTTGTCCCTATAAAGCTGAATTTTTAGAATCATTCTAATATTATGATTTGCTGCTAAAAAAACATTATTATGTTTAAAACAGCTGAGCAGAATGTTTCAGGTTTCTTTGATGAATAGAAAGTTTAGAAGAACAGCATTTATCTGAAATTGTATTTCTTTGTAACATTATAAATGTCTTTATTCATCACTTTTGATCATTTTAAAGTGTCCTTGCTAAATAAAAGTATTACTTTCTATAATTTCTGCTTGTAAATAGTATAGTGTATAAAATTACAAAAGCTTTTTTATTTCAGATGCTGATCTTTGGATCTTTCTTTTCATCAAAGAATCCTGAAAAAATGTACTCAACCATTTCAAATATTGATAACAATAATAAAGAATGTTTCTTTAACAGCAAATCAGCATATTAGGATGATTTCTGAAGGATCATGTGACACTGAATTTAGCTTTGATCACAGGAATAAATTGCATTTTAAAATATATATAAATAGAAAACAGTTATATTAAAAAGTAAAAATATTTAAATATTTTACTGTTTTTGCTGTACTTTGGATCAAATAAATGCAGGCTTGGTGAGCAGAAGAGACTTCTTTAAAAACATGTTTATGAGCAGAATTTATGAACTTAAACTATGAAAGACTTCACTGTCACTTTTAAACTTTTATTTTTTTAGCATCATTACTCCAGTCGCATGATCCTTTAGAAATTATTCTAATATTCTGATTTTCTATTCAAAAAACATTTATTTTTATTATTATGTTGAAAATTGCTAAGTAGAATTTTTTTAGGTTTCTTTGAAGAATAGAAAGTTTAGAAATAAAAATATTTTGTACCATTATAAATGTCTTTATCATGACTTAAAAAAATTACATAACTAAAGTAATTAATACAATATTGTCAATACAACATTGTCAATCCCTAAAATACAGAGTAAAGTAACTAGGGTTGCCTGTTTACTCATTAACAATATAATGTGTGTCATCATTATACAAGCCAACTGTGAAGGCCAAATTCAGTTCAAAGGACTGAGGAAGAAAAGAGGCCGGTCTACAAACACTGAAACTTGAGCTTTGACTTCAGAATGAACTAAAAGTTGAATGGAAATGGATCTAATTACCACCTCTGGCCACAAGTAACATGATCCGAGTTCAGTCAGAGAGGATTACCTGCCATACTGAGATGCTAAACTTGAGCTTGGGCGAATTATCGCTTCTTAAATAAAATTACAAGGCTTAAAAGGAACTAAGAAGCTTGGTGATTATCATAACACCCCAATTTTCCTCCGTGAACAGGTTATAATATCCTTCACGTTAAGCAAATGCATTTGGAAGAATTCTGCGGTGCTAAAAATACCAGCAGTTACACTTTTTCATGGCATAAAAAATTCTTTAATTTAATATCCTATTTATCTCTACAGCAGGTGGTCAAGCTATCAAGACTTTCATGTCATGCCCAGGGGAAGCCCATTTTTTATAACACAACGGGGGAAACAGTGTTACATCTCACGTCTTCAAAGCCAGTGGTGGTCAGACCTCACCACAGCTTTGAAATACACTTTCTGCATGAGGTAAAGATGAATCATATGGAAAATAATCGAAGCCTTGGTTTGCATTCACTAGGGGTGCCTATGGTATTTACCTGTGCAGTTGCTGCAGTTGTCATGGTGATTGTAGGACACAGTCCTGTTCGCCAGTGTCTTTGTAGTATTCCATTCAGCCTGGGAGTATTTGCATAGGACAACAGCTGAGGGCAGACAACAAACAAATCACAGGTGGCACCATGCATGACTCCAGAACTCTGGCATTTGATTGCTTCGCAGCATTCCAGGAAAATGTTATACTGGATCATATAGGCCTTTTGATTGCAGTCACACTTTGAATCCCCTCCCTCTATGATTAACCAATAGAATGGTTCCTAATGAGCTAAACTGGCTTCCAGTGCTAAAAATAGAAACCTTCATAGTATTATAAAAGAAGTCAGACATTCAGCTGAAGCGAAGACGCACCCGCTGCTGATGTCACTAGCACACATTTATAAATACAAGTAACTAAAGAAGGAAAAGTTGGCAAACGGGTACTTCTACAATGTTCACTGTCGCAAAATGTGCTGTAGCCGTTGCAAGCGAACAAAACACAGTGAAAGGCGTTGAATTAAGCAACAATGGTGGATAGTACCTGCTATTATTCCCAAAATGAACCTGCGCGTCCTGTCCATTTGTAACTTGCGTTGCGCGTCAAAGCGAAGACTTCGATTTTCTCGTTGCCTCAGGTGTCATGTCGTTCATTTTACGGCGATTATTTTATTTACCGACTACATTTGAGTTGCTAAAAACTTTTCAGCAGTCTTCCCAAAGTTTGTCTTCAGGGTTCCTCAAGTTTAGAGGGGAGTGACGGACTGGCTGGCGACTATTGAACTGTGTGGGAGGCGCTAGTGAGTTTTCTCCGCCTTTCTGTGTGAATGAACATTTACTATGGGATTTTACATTACGAGATGTTTAACTTTTATAGGCTAAGGATTCATACATATTGTATAAAATTCAGGGTTTCCTATAATGACGTGAATGTTGGCATATTAAGTGCATTTATTTACAGTCAAACCAAAAATTATTCAGACAACAGATGTATGGGCGCATTTATGTAAGTGAAGATAGCACATATTATACCGCCCAAAAAATCTTCATACTGTACAGTGGACTACCAGTAAAATATTTGGGACCAAACATTTTATTTGACACTTTGTTCTGACCATGTTTTGTTACATACCTTTTTTTTTTTTTATCAAAGTTATCTGACATTATCAAGATGAATTTGTTCTGACTGACACAGTTTAACTCTGAGTTCTTGTCCAATTTTATTAACGTTTTCTAAACTATAGCGAATAAACTGTGATAATGTAATAATGTTGAAAGTGTCTGAATAAATTTTGGTTTGACTGTATATATTTATTTCAAATTTTTTTAACCCTTGTGCGTCAAAAAATAAGTTACACATACACAAAATGGACAAAAATGTCCATGTCCAAAAACTGTCATAAAATTTGATTCATTAATATTTTTGTCCACTTTCACTGATGTCGATTTTTTAACCAGCATCTGTTCTATCCATAGATACCCTTTAAATGCTGGTTTGTTTGCATAATGCCACAGGTGTTTTTTTTTTATGAAAACATGAAAAATAGTAGTAATTTCCATATACTAAATGCTAAGCAAAAAAATTAATAATGCTTATTAGATTCTTGGGTGTGTCAGTGAAGAACAACATTAATTTCCAGGTATTTATATTTTTATGTAGTGTTAGATTTAAAAAAAAATGTATATGCCAAATTTGAAAAAATGGAACAATCTAGTAAAAATGGTAAAAAATGCAAAAATGAAGCCTTGCCAATAGAATGAATGCCTATTAGCAAATATTGCATCATTTTATAGTCAAATGGCCCTGGGTTAAATTGCAGTTTTAATGGGTTTCACTGTTGACATTTGAAATGTCAACAGTGATCGGGATCGGTAAAGGTCCTCAAGTCGGGATTCGAACACGGGACTCCCAGAGCGGATAACCGTTTTTTTTTTTCTTCTTCTTCTTCTTTCAATCACAGATGTACAGATTCATTTGTAGGTGAACTTATTTAATATACAGTCAAAACTCAATTTGAGACACCTTCAACATTTCTCACATTATCACAGTTTATTCGCTGTAGTTTAGAAAACGGTAATAAAATACGACAAGAACTCAGTTAAACTGTCAGAACAAATTCATCTTGATAATGTCAGATAACTTTGATAGAAAGGTATGTAGGCTATTATGACAATATTTACACAATTATCAATACTTTGTTGACCAATTACCAAGGAATGCTTAATTTTGTTCAGTCTGTGGTGTAAAAACACTAAAGCAAAACATGGTCGGGTCAAAGTGTCTGAATAATTTTTCGTCCCAAATTTTTCAGTCTATGTCAATTTACTTTATTTTGCTATCCTCACTTACATAAATGAACTATAGTGTCCTGAACCCACTAAAAATATCAAAAATTATATCTGGTGTTTGAATAATTTCTGGTTTGGCTGTATAAATGTAATATTGTGTTTTTGTTAAACTCATTTGTTCGTTCTTTCTTTCTTTCTTTTTTTACACAAACAAAAAAAGAAAGCTTGAGATCAAATAATAACTGGCAGTCCTACTTGTTTAGACCACCTATTGGCAACCCTTGGACTCCAAAACATATAGCTTTAGGCAAAAAATGGCAGCGAGGCTTAGAGAGAGGCTGAAACATGTTCAATAAAATAAAGATTTTATTGAGTGCTGAAAAATCAATGAGCCAGCATCACACAATATAATCTTGAAGTGGAGGAGCACCGACTCTGACACCTTGATGAAAAAAGAAATCAAAAATAGAACAAAAATGAAAAAGAAAAAAGTCAAAGGCAGAAAGGTTTCAGATTATTGAACTAGAAGGAGGTCAACAAACAATTTAAGAGAAAAAAACAACTGTCAAAGTTCATGTCATATTTGAAGTCAAAAGTTTACATATGCCTTGCAAAATCTGTTAAATGTTAATTATTTGACGAAAATAAGAGGGATCATATAAAATGCATGTTGTTTTGTATTTAGTACTGACCTGAATAAGATATTTCATATAAAAGATGTTTACATATTGTCCAAAAGAGAAAATAATAGTTTAATTTATAAAAAAGAAAGTTAAACTGCTGCTGTTCTTCAGATAAAATACTTCAGATCAGATCCCACAAATTCTTTGGTTTTACAGCATTTTTGTGCATTGAACCCTTTCCAACAATGACTATGATTTTAAGATCCATCTTTTCACATCAAGGACAACTGAGGGACTCACATGCAACTATTACAAAAGGTTTAAACGCTCATTGATGCTTCAGAAGGAAGCACAATGCATTAAGAGTTGGGGGTGAAAACTTTTGAACAGAATGAAAAACAAAAAAATTGTGGGATCAAAAGGATTTTTCTGAAAAACAATGGGCAGTTTAACTGTTCAGGACAAACAAGGGACTCATGAGCTCTCACTTAAAAAAAAAAACACAGCTTTGCGTCATTTAGATAACAACACAGTATTAAGAATCAAGTGTATGTAAACTTTTGAACGAGGTCATTTTTATAAATTCAACTATTATTCTCTCTTGTGGACTATATGTAAATGTCTTTTATGTGAAATATCTTGATCAGGCCAGTACTAAATACAAAATAACATGCATTTTGTATGATCTCTCTAATTTTGGTAAAATAATTACATTTTGCAGATTCTGCAAGGTGTATGTAAACCCTTCACTTTAACTGTATTAAGAATGTTTATGTTTTTAATTGTTTTTTAAGACTGAAATGATAAGATTAAACAATTCCTATTTGATTATATTGACAGACGTTTTAGCAGTAAGTACTAAAAAATGGTTTGTGAAAGAAAAAAAATGTGTTAGCGTGATTATAAATACAAAAGTAATACATAAACAGAAGAAGATAATGAACGCACGTCATATTCATGTGCCAGTCATTAGTATAGAAATACATCAAGCTGGGTTGCCTAAGGGGTAGCCCAAATCTCTGACCCTGGCTAAATCCCCTGTTTCCAGACGGTGCCTCTTAATGAAGCTTGAGAGGGCTCTGTGGACACAGCACACTGCTGGAGTGAGGATTTGTGTTCATTGGCCGGAGGATTTCTCATGGGAGATGGAGAAGATGTGTGACTGGCAGAGGTTGCCAGAGTCTGTTCTCTCGTCGCACACAAGCCACGTATTATCAAGGACCACTGCAAACAACGACCCTTTCAGCATCTGCCATGCTCAACTTAGCACAGACACCGCAGGGCTTACTGCGCTCGTTCATGAGAGAGACATGTAAACAGTGGTTTTCAGTAAAATGTGCTTAGAAAGTGGTACAGATTGATTGCGTATTATGTCTTAAAGAACTGAACAGAAAAATCTTATGAAACATCAGTTCAATGTTCACTTTGTAAACACTGGGTCGGTACTTCTGCGCGATTACATAATGCATTAGTTTGAGCTAGTTCAAGACGAGTATTTGTGCACTGTAAACAAAATCTGTAGAAATTACAGTATTACTGGCAGCTGGTTGCAAGTAACTTACTGTAGATTTTAATTTATGCTATTTACTGGCAACAGTTTGTTCAAAGTTAATTGAACATTAAACATTAACAAGTCTTTATCTTTACAGAATAAAACTAAAATAACAGCCTCATGCAAAGCATTCTGGGAACCAAAATCTGAAGGAAAAAAAAACAGAAAAAGGTTGATGAAGGTTTCTGGTTCCCAGAATGCTTTGCAGTAGTATGTTATTTTATAGTTTTATTCTGTAAAGACAAAGACTTGTTAATGTTTAATGTTCATTTAACTTTGAACAAACTGTTGCCAGTAAATAACATAAATTAAAAATCTACAGTAAGTTACTGGCAACCAGCTGCAGAACTACAGCAAATTTTTTACAGTGTGGTTAGAAAGTATATAAATTTAAATTTTTATTAGTAAATGACCGATCATTTCGCTAGATAACACCCTTATTCCTCGGCTTAGCACAGACACCACAGGGCTTACTGCACTCGTTCATGAGAGAGCCATGTAAACTGCAATTTTCAGTTAAATGCACTTAAATAGTGGTCCAGATTAATTGCATATTATGTATTTAAGAATTGAACAAGCAACAGAAAAAAAAAAAAAAACAATCAAACTGAGGAACAATATACATTTTCACCACCCAATTATGTACATAATTACAATTTAGCAAAGCATCAATTATGAGATACTAAGTCATAATTAAAAGAATAAAAGTCAAAGTTACTGTAGGAGATAAAATGTTATAATTATGGGATAAAAAGGTAAAAAAATTAACAAAAAACTAATTATGACAATATAAATTGTGAATTAAAATAAGAAGATAAAGTAATAATTAAAAGATAAAAAGTCAACATTATCAAATTATAACAAAAGGTGTAAAAGTCATAAATAACAAAAAAATATTATTTTCAAGTAAAAATTATGAGATAATTATGACATAACTCAAAATTAGGAGAGAAAAGAGTTAAGTAAAAAAAAAAAAAAAAGAGATAAATTATTATTAAAGAAAAAGTTCACTTCCAAAACAAAAAATTACAAATAATTTACTCCCTCTATTGTCATCCAAAATGTTCATGTCTTTCTTTCTTCAAAGAATGAAAGTATGTTTTTTGAGGAATTTTTTTTTAGGATTTCTCTCCATATCATTTAGTGCACCATTTAAACTGCATTTTGGAAGTTCAAACTCGGGGGCACCATTGAAGTCCACTATATGGAGAGACAGGGGCGCCGCTAAGGGGGGGAAAGTGAGGACAATTCTAAGGGCCCATGCACTTTAGGGGCCCCCAGAGATCTGCTTTGGTGTGGTAGGGGGGCCCCAACCTCATATTTTGTCATAGAGCCCAAAATTGCGAGCGGCGCCCCTGTGGAGAGAAATCCTGAAATGTTTTCCTCAAAAAACAATTTCTTTATGACTGAAGAAAGAAAGACATGAACATCTTGGATGACAAAAGGGTGAATAAATTATCTTTACACTTTTTGTTCTGTAAGTGAACTTCTCTTTTAATATTAAGATTATGAATCAAAATTATGAGAAAGTCAAAATTATGACATAAAAGTCCAGAATTAAAATTTCCTGATAATTTACTCAACCCATGTCATCCAAAATGTCCATGTCTTCCTTTATCGGTTAAAAAAGAAATGAAGGTTTTTGAAGAAAACATTCCAAGATTTTTCACCATATAGTAGACTTCAATTGTGGCCAAAAATTGAAGGTCCAAATTGCAGTTTCAATGCATCTTCAAATGGTCATGTCTAGGAAAATGATCGACCATTTTCTAAAGAAAATAAAATGTATACTTTTTTAACCTCAAATCCACATCTTGCACTAGTTCTTCGTCTGCATACTTTGGTTAAAAATGTAGGGTAGGCCGAAAAACTCAAACTCAAAATCATCAGCTGCATTGAAACTACAGTTTGAACCTTCAACCCGTTGGTCACCATTGAAGTCCACTAATCGGAGAAAAATCCTAGAATGTTTTCCTCAGAAACCATCATTTCTTTTTGAACGAAGAAAGACAGGCATGGACATCTTTTCTTCAACATTTGATCTAATAATTGTGATTTATCAAAGCATTTTTTAACAGGCTAAGGGTTGCCACCAGTCCCTTAAAATACGGAATCGTCCCGTATTTGAGAATGAAATTGCGCGTCCCGTTTTGAATCAATACGGGACGGGTTTTGTCCCGTATTTTTTAATCATTTTTTAAAGCAGCGTCTCATGCAAATCATCCCACACGCATTTCATGAAGATGCCTCCTTTCCTACTTTTTGATTGGGTAATACTTGATGTCATCGTTAGTTTTATTAGTCTTTTTAACTGTCCAGTGAGGAGGGCGGGTCTTTTAAGCAGAGTCTGCCAAGTCTAAAAATGGCAGAAGATGCTTCTCCAGGTAACCCCCTGCGTCTTAAAGTTTCAGAGCTTAAACGCAAGAAAAGGTTCCTTTCAGGGGCGGACTGGCCATCGGGAGAACCGGGAGAATTCCCGGTGGCCTAGCAGCCAATTTGGCCCGCTGCCATTTTTTTATTTATATTTTATTTTCATATATATTGTTGTTTCTGTTGCCTGCCGAATGTACTAAAGTGATTATTTCCAAATTCGCCATTCAATAATAAAACTTTTAATAAATCGTAATCCTGTTCGTCTTGACTGACAAAGCAATTCGCCTCGCGCACGGCACGCTCAATCCGCGCGTCCGCCAAAAGAATGCAAGACTCGAGAATAGAGCGCCCAGGTGGAGCAGGGAGGCAAAACTGTCCTGTTCAGGACATCATTTACAGGTCAGATACATTTGTAAATAGACTATTGTAGTTTTGTCTTTGTTTACTTAGTTAAGCATTAAACTGCTTGCAAATATTATCAATACCAGTCAGTTTGCTGCAAAATTAACAAAATTACATAACTGTTGTAAAGAGTTGGAACTTAGCAGACAAATATTCACATTGTTTTATAACAAGTTTAGAGGGAGCTATGGCTAGCAACAATATGGCCCTTACGTTTTCACTAAAAACCAAAAACCATGGTTACTATAGTTAAACTATGGTAACCACAAATTAACAAAGGGTTTGCTACACTTTATGGTATTTGTAGTAAAATTGTTTAAACAAATTGTAATCAAAATGCCAAAAAAAAAAAAAAAACTACTACTATACTTTTACCATAGGCCTAAAAAACCTTTAATTATTTTGCATGGCACCAGCCAATGGATTTAAACTTTTTTATTTGATAATGATAATGGCTATATATATATATATTTCAGAATTTGTTGTGGGTTTTTGGGATGGCCTGGATGAGTCCCCCCCCCCCCCCCCTCCAAACAGTATGCGTCCCTTATTTTTTTGTATTAAAAGTGGTAACCCTAATAGGCTTCCTTTCCTACATATATATCCTGCAAAGGATTTTGTAACCTCTTTACCCTGGGGCAACAAATAAATAATAATGCCAAATAAAAAAATGAAGTGTTTATTCCAAACTGAAACCAACAATGAATAATGCTTGTGGTCTTAAAAGTCTGTGGTCTACATTCATCCATTATGTAATGCGGCTTCTAAATTTATTCCCGGGAAAATTCAAACTCTCAACAGTGGAAAACATCGCCACCCAGTGGAGAAAACAACTCACTGTAAGGTTTGTGCACTTGGTTTAACACACAAATTGGTCATTGAGCAAATAAAATGTTCAATAATTTGCTATTATTTAGAAATCTATGCAAAAGCCATTTCATAACCCCATTAGCAAACAAAGGTGGATGGTTAAATAAAACTGCGGTCATTACTTGACAAAAATAGTTTTCCTTTCAATCCATATGCTGGTGGTTTATTTTAGATGAGGTCATGATGCCCTTTTCATGCTTTAAATAAATCAAACTTTTTTCATAGATTACATAAGCAGCAAGAGTCAAGGAATGTTTATCTGTATTTATACCAGCTGTGTTTTCACTCATCCCAGATGTTTCATTCCTCCAACATAGACTCAGCTACAATCATCACTCACAGAGATTAACAAGTGCAAGTCCTCAATCATTTAATGCTATATCCCTCTCTAAATTTAGCTGTGAACACACACAGATGTGAATCACACTGACAGAAAGTGACTAAGAACCAAAAGGCTTGATTGCTATAAGAGTCTGCATGGAAAATAATGAATCACTTTGACGTCAAAACAAAATGCCCTGACAAACGAGCACTTGCCAAAATCATTTATTTTACCAGATGTAAACTAGATTAAAACCAGTGCATGTTGTGCGTGAAGTATTACACAAGTTCTTGATATTTGTAATAAATATGACATTTCATAAATAAAAAAATGTTGATTATATATTAAGAGACTGATTTGTTTCATTCAAGTTTGAAGTTCCTTCACATAAAATAGAGTCACAGCTAAATATTTAGTGTGTGATTTCCCTGATTCTCCAGTAAAAAGCTGTCTTTATGAGAGCTCATTTGCATACCGGAGCCTGTGCTTCAATCAGAACATAGAATGCAAATGAGAACCCAGGAAGCTTGATGTGCTCTCCAGGCGGCAGCTCACGTCCCTTCAATGGAGGAAGTGTTCGGTCATCCACCATCTTCAGCACTTGTCCATTCAATTTGACTGACCTAGAAAATGGATAGAAAGTTAAATTGAACAATCTATGGGTTGTTACTACAACAGCTGATGCATAGTTTGTCGAATGGCTTTCATTCTAGGTTCATATTTATATGAATAAATAAGGGAAAGTGTAGATTTCTTTTTGTAGGTCACTTTCAGAACTAAAATTTACAGATAATGTACTTACCCCTTGTCATCCAAGATGTTCATGTCTTTCTTTCTTCAGTCGTAAAGAAATTATGTTTTTTGAGTAAAACATTTCAGGATTTCTCTCCATATAATAGACTTCTATGGTGCCCCCAAATTTGAACTTCCAAAATGCAGTTTCAAATGGCTCTAAACGATCACAGCCGATGAAAGAAAGGTCTTATCTAGCAAAACAATCGGTTATTTTCTAAAAAAATACAATTTATATACTTTTTAACCTACAATGCTTGTCTCGTCTAGCTCAGTGTGTACTCTGTGTAGAGATTAAAAAGTATATAAATTGTAAATGTTTTTAGAAAATAACCGATCATTTCGCTAGATAAGACCCTTCTTACTTGGTTGGGATCATTTAGAGCCCTTTGAAGCTGCATCTAAACTGCATTTTGGAAGTTCAAACTTGGGGGCACCATAGAAGTCTGTTATATGGAGAGAAATCCTGAAATGTTTTCCTCAAAAAACATAATTTCTTTAAGAAGAACGAAAGACATGAACATCTTGGATGACAAGGGGGTAAGTACATTATCTGTACATTTATGTTCTGAAAGTGAACTACTCCTTTAAGGCCTATTCACACCAAGAATCATAAAGAGTTGTCAGTAAGGCTTGTTCTGCTAATCAAGTAATGGGTCAATTACTCTGGTAATAAAAATAGACCTAAGCGAACAATATACTTTAAAATGATTTAAAATACATACAGTTCAATCCCCTTAACCAGCAAGACATGTTGCTGCAGAGAACTAAATTTTGTGAAAACAATTCAACAAAGGCATCAGTACACTATTAGAGAAAGTTTATTAATATGTATTTGATTAATTCTGAGAACGTAAGTTCTCGAAAAAAATCGAATTGGCTGTAAGCGTTCATGTTCAAAATTATTCAACCCCCAAAAGTCAAATTTGGTGCAGAATCTTTTATTCTTTAAAACCACCAATAAATGCTGCTTGAAAGTGCTTAGAAGCTTCTGTCACCTCCCTACTGCAATCTTGGCCCATTTCTCGCCTGTAAAAGCTTTTAGATCACTGATATGTTTTCACTTTGCCACTGCTTTCTTCAAATTCAACCAAATATTTTCAATGAGAATTAAATCTGGAGACTGAACAGGCCACTCAAGAACATTCCATGACTGACTCATGAACTAAGCGCAAGTAGGTTTCAATGTATACTTTGCGTTGACTTTCCCATAGGAAAGGCCATTTATAATCAGTTTCAGCCTATGTTTTACCATTTTTGCACCAGACATAATGCTGATCCATGGGTCAAAAAGTTCCAATTTGGTCACATCACTCCATAAGACGTTCTTCCAGAACTTCAGAGGTCTATCTAAATGAATTATAGCATATTCATTCAGCATCTTATGTTTTTCTTGGTCAAGAGTGGCATTCGGCCCTTGACAGCCATGCTTGTCTAGGGTTCATCTTATACTTTTCATTGGGTCATCTTGAAAGTCTTTGGTTGTACATTTCAAGCTTTTCCTCAGTTGTTCTGATCAAACATTTTATGATATTGTGCTTTTTTGTTGAATACCTCCAAAGTTTTCTGGTTCAACACATTTTAAACTAAGGAATAAGGCTGCCAGCAGTGTCTCTAGGACCTTTTAATGTCTTGGAAATCTTCATATAGCCTTAGACTTGTAAAGTAATACATTATTTCTTCTCTATAGCTTTTGTGAGAGCTCTGTTGACTTACTAGCTACTCAAACTTCAACACATGCGTGGGCTAACTACAGCTGCGTTTCCATTACCCTTTAAACTGCGCAAATTGAAATTTGAAAAAGGAATTTCACAAAACAGCAATGGTCACATTCGATTAAATATAGCTAAAATCCCACAAAAATCAGTTGCCATGACTTATCACAAGTGGAAAAAATAAGTCTTAGTTGCATAACATTGGTTAATGGAAACGCTGTCATTTTGCAATACTTTTTAATTGACATTTATAAAATATCTGTAATGGAAACACACCTACTATGTACTGTATGTGTAACACCTCAAGCTACTTCTGTTTACTAATAGAGTTTCTAAAGTTTTAATTGTGATTTAAGACAATTTTTTCCCCACCATATAAATCAGTGACTAAAAAACAGCAATGATTAATAGGGGTTGAATAATTATGACATAGCTGTGTTATTAGAAAATCCTAGAACTCAAAAATATGACATTATATATTGACATTATCACTTTTAATATGCCAGGAATCTGTTATAGATGCAATAAATGTAATAGCAATGAGGTAATAATAATTGGTTCAAATCAAACATCAAAATTAAAATTAACAAAACAATCAACTTATTACGTTTTTCGTGCAGAGGGCGCCAACAACCTGAGGATAGTTTACACTTTTCAGCGCTATCTAATCTGTGTTTAATACTGACTAAACAACATTTAATTCAAATTTGGCCATTTCTTAATAACAGAAATGCTACAGCCACAGTCATTTCTTCAACAAAAATGTGTGGACATCAAAACATGCAAACTCAAAGCGAGGGTTTAAACTTTCATTTTGAAGTCGTGGAAAACAGTTAGAAAGGTAATGATGTATTTTCCTGTGCTGGCATAGGTTTTTAAATGATTTACCACATTATTTTGTAAACTCTATGTGTCCAGCTATTTTTAGCTGTACAAAACAGCGCATTTTGATGCTTGATTTTTAAAACTTGTGAACATCCCATAGCCGGTCATATTTTATAGCATTTTAATAATTTTTCTGACCCATTTGAAACAATCTTGACAGTTTACCTATTTAAAAGGTTAACGTTGAATATTCTGGGTTGTCTTTCTAATAATATGAGGTAATAAACATAATACATTTTAGTGTAGCAAGATTGTAAAGATGATTGCACTGCATAGTCCAAACATTGTAAATTAATTTGACATTACCTGGAATAAAGACTCTGCTCGCCGTCCTCAGCTGACTGTAGCACAAATGCTTCAACAGTGCTGTTGGCTATATGCGCAGGCAGACTGATCGTGACTTCACTTTTGTTCAGGTTTAAGGCAAACAATGTCACAGCACCTGGTCTATAATATTCACTGAAGAAGAAAAAGACACCATGTGTAAAAAATGTTAACCTTTTAAAAGCTAACTTAACATTTATCAGAAAAAAATCAATGTGAATGAGAATACGCATACCTTTTTTTGTTGGTGCAGTGAAGGTAAACCCGTATTCGTTTCTTTGTTCCTGAATTCATAAGAACCTGTGCTTTTAAGACCTCTGGACCAACAAGCCTTTTGTATAGCAATGATAGCCAGTAATCCTGCCATATGCATAAAATAGTTTGTAAAGATAGGATAATTGACTGGCCCACATTCCTGGACCAATACAGAAGTTAAGTATCAAAGATCAAAGACATAAAAAAACACTTACTGGAAGAGGATCTAGGTTATCATCTACTAAATGGTACGTGCCAGAACCAATTAAAACTTGTCTGATGATGACATCCAAACCAAGCTTGGCAGCAAGCCCCAGTTTGTCCAGCCACCTTTGATACACAAAACAGATGTAAATATTTATAAAAAATAAGATTTTTAAACACATTTATAATTTTACAAAGTTTTATAGTTGCTATGCTATTTTTTGTGGCTGCTGAAAATTCAGCTTTGCCACCATAGGAATAATTTTAAAATATATTAAAATATAAAACTTTGTAAAATTGTAATACTATTTCATAATATGTTTTCACTATTTGTACATAAAACAAACTTTTGAACAATAGTTTTTTATTTATATATATACACAGTCAAGCCGAAATTATTCATACCCCTGGCAAAATCTGACTTAAAGTTACTTTCATTCAACCAGCAAGTTTTTCTTTGACCAGAAATGACACAGGCTTCTCCCAAAGATAATAAGACGATGTACAAGAGGCATCATGTCCAAAATTATTCATACCCTTTGCAAACTGTCACAGTCTATGGGAAAATCCAAAAGTTCTATACCATTCCAAATAGTCCAAGCTGTTCTAAAGCATCCTAATTACCCTGATTCATTAGGGACAGCTGTTTTAATCAACTCAACAGGTGAAAAACAGAAGCTCTCTGCTGTTGGTTTGTGGACAGTAATGGCTAAGACAAAGGAGCTCACCTGCGGCTGCGCATTGAGGCTGCTCACAAGTCAGGAAAGAGCTATAAGACAATATCTAAATGTTTCGACGTTCCAGTGGCCACAGTGCAAAGTATTATTAAAAAATACAAGACGTTCCGCACTGTGAAAAATCTCAGAGGACGTGGTCGGAAGCCAAAAGTGACACCTGTGCTGGCCAGGAGGATAGTAAGAGAGGTAAAAAAGAATCCAAGGATCACCTCCAAGGCAAATCCTGATGAATCTGGGCTCTGCTGGTGGCAACATCTCAAGGCAGACAGTCCAATGGACACTGCACACCGCTGGGTTCCATGGACGCAAACCAAGAAGGACACCACTTCTCCAGATAAAGCACACAAAAGCCTGCTTAGCCTTTGCAAATGCTCATCTGGACAAAGAAGACAGCTTCTAGTCTTCTGTTTTATGGTCAGATGAAAAAAAAAAAGTAATTGCCTGGCCACAATGATGTAGCTTTCATTTGGTGTAAAAAAGGAGAAGCCTTCAACCCTAAGAACACCCCAAGATCACAACCCTAAGATCCCCACTGTCAAACGTGGTGGGAACTTAATGTTTCTCAGCTGGTGGACTAGGGAACCTAATCACAGTAAACGGTGCCATGAAAAAGGAGCAATACATCAACATTTAAATAACAACATCAGGCAATCTGCAGAGAAACTTGGCTTAAGGCACCAGTGGACTTTTTAGCTTATCGCAAAAGATGAATGGGCTAAAATACCAGTGGAGACAAGCAAAAAGCTGCTCAGCAATTATAGGAAGAATTTGATTGCTGTAATAGCCAATAAAGGCTTTTCTATTGATTATTGAGAAGGGTATGAATAATTTTGGACATTCCACTTTTTGTTCAAATTTAAATAAATGAGTAATAATTTTTTCCACAATGATGACTCTTGTACGTCGTCTTTAATATCTTCTGAAAGACGTCTGTGTCATTTCTAATAATAATTAAAAAAAATTGCTGGTTGAATAAAAGTAACTTTAAGTCAGAATTTGCCAAGGGTATGAATAATTTCGGGCTTGACTGTATATTTAAACTATTAAATGGCAACAGAGTTAAACTGCCATTTTCTTTCATTTTCACAGCAATTTGTATAAACTGGTTGATTGCACATTAAATACACTCGATATTTTATTTATTTATTAATATACATTTTTTTGCCTTACATGAAACCAGCTACAAACGTGTCGGAGAGGCCAGCAGCACCACCTCCATATGCTGAGCTCGTCTCTCCTAGCCAAACCTTCTTCCCCAGAGAAACAGATTCAACAATCTGAAGACAGAATGTTTATCAGTTAATTTCAGTCATCTGCTGAATGTGAGAAATTTGAGTGCCACAAAAGACTTCCTGTTTTTAAATATTGTGCATGATTGCTTCGGTACCTCAAGGACTTCGTTAATTTTTGTGGCGAGAGTATCAAGCACTTCAGGGTCAAGGAAATCCTCTAAAGACGTGTCTCTGCCATTCACATAATAGCTGTTAAGAAGAAAGGACAACAAGTGCAATACAAAGACTCATTAAAAGCAAATCTAATTTATTTCTGATTTTGTGAAAAGAAGTAAGTCGTAACTTACTGATGCCAGGTGCATGCATTAATGGCCTTTGCTCCAGTCTCCAAAAACCTATAAAAGTAAACATTCAACCATGTTACCCTTCTTCGACACGCGAAACACACTAGACTGATGGTGCAGACAAGATGCATCTCTGAAAATCTGTTAAAAAATAAGAACTGTTTTCTCTGCATACTTACCCAGTTAACAAATCTCTGCGGTGATCTCGTGGCTGACTAACATCTGGTCCATATAGTCCTGTTGAATGGTACAGCACAGATTCCTGAAGGATTTGATGCAAATGGACAAAATCCTGACCGAGCTGGTACCCATCCACTCTGATCCCAGCTTTTTTCTCATAGCTGTTGGGTTCTAAAACAAGAAATTTAATACTGAGGCATCAACTTAAAGGGATAGATCACCCAAAAATTATCTGTTTATCTGCTTACCCCCAGAGCATATAAGATGTAGGTGACTTTGTTTCTTCAGTAAAACACAAAGATTTTTAACTCAAACCGTTTGTGACAATACATTGAGGTCTTAACACACAAAACAATTTATCCGTGCAAGAAACTGAACAGTATTTATATCATTTTTTACCAGAGCTGTTGTGAACGCACTCTGGAAAGTTGGACATTGCGGTATATCAGAGGTAAAAAATTATATAAATACTGTTCAGTCTCTTGCACAGACCGTCTGTTTTCTTTGTTAAGACCTCAATGTATCGTCACAAGCCGCAAGATTTAATTTGGTTTTGTCTGTGTATATTTATTTGACTCTCAAAGCCGTGGGTCCCATTAACTGTCATTATATGATTGACAGACTGCAACGTTTTGAGTCAAAAATCTTTGTTTGTGTTCTACTGAAGAAATAAAGTCACCTACATCTTGGATGCCCTGGGGGTAAGCAGATAAACGTCATTTAAATAATAGATAATCATATCAAAATGATTAGGTACATGTGCACATGCTCAAGCAAAAATCAAACAAAAGATCCAAATTCCTACCATTTCCCAGCTCCCAGGACATCACATACTCCCTGGACTCACAGTACTTCAACAGCAGTTCTGCATTTGTGCTGTCCCATGTGTTTTCATTGGTTCGGAGTAAAGCATTCAAACCGAAGATGAGGTCCAAACCAGAGCAGTTCGCAAACGCGTGTAGCAGATCGACTGCATATTCTGCGAGAAACACAGACACTTTTCCTTTCACAATGATGATCAGCACAAACCTGAATGCATTACTGGGTTTAACAATAAAGATGGTGCAGGGTCAGTTGCTGGCCTCACAAACACTTTTGTGATGTATTGATCATGGTTGTAATAATAAAATATATATACACAGCAAGGGCACAGTGCTTCCTCAAAATATTGGATAGGAATAAAATTCGTAGTACAAAAATAAAACAATGACAATATTACAAAACATGACATTATAAAGTGTATAAATCATGTTTTTTAAAGAAACATTGTCCAACTGTGACACCAACAGGTAAAGTTACAAAGGGAGGCTGTGTCTCTCTTGCCTCCCCTGAGCCCATTGAGTTTTAATAGACTCCCTAAAGCATGCGGTGGGTTTGGTGGGGGGTAACTGAGAATGAATCGGGGAAAGTCATGGCGATACGATTGGATATGACTGGTTATGATCGGCTATGATTAGTTCATGTCATCTGTAAAAAAAATAGCTGAACATAACTTCATAAATAAAATATATTTTTTATGTTGTTGCTGCCTTGAGTTATTTTGGAATAAATGTAAAATGTTTAAAAACACAAACTTGATGAGATTCATACTTGGCTTTAATAAATAGAATATTGATTACGTTGTTAGTACACTCTTAAAAAGGATGTGTTAAAAACAACACAGCCTGTGTTGTTTCTTAACACACCTTTGTGTCTAGTTAAGGACAACACATTTTGTGTTAGTTTTAACTCAACTAGTGTGTTATTCCAGCTAACACAGAAAACGTGTTGATTTTTTCTACACACTATTGTGTTATAAATACACAATTTGTGTCAATTATGTGTTATTTTTTAACAAATTTTTGTATGCAATAAAGACACTGCAAACTAATGTATAGTTTAAACACAATTTATTAAACCTGCTACTAACAATTACATAAAAACTCAAAAAGGTTAAAAAAAAAGAGAGGTAAACAATCAATTCAGTCATTTCAACATATAATTGTTCCTTGAGTGAAAAGTTGTTAATGGTTTATAAAGTTTGTACTTTAAAAAAAAATGTGGTATTTGACAACCTCTTAAGCATTAATCGTTTTATTTACATATTTTTATCAGCATACAAGTGGTGGTGAGGGTCGTGAGATGAAGTCTCTCGTTTGTCTCTGTCATGTCAGTAACTGCCACAAGCACTTCAGGAGTGTCTTCCAGTCAAAGCTGCAAGAGTAAAATAAAGATACTTTTGTTATTTATAGGCTACACATAGCGAATATTGTAAAATAGCGATAGCTAAAAAGGCAAGAAAAGCTTTAGCATTAGAGATTATGTTAGCGTGTTAGGGCAATTTGCACAATACATGTCACAACGAAGCTGTTCATTTTCAAAGAGAAAGACGCGACGAACGAATGCATTTTCTCATTAGCACTACAACGTGTCAGTGATGAATTAAAAGCGATTCTGTTCACAATTAATCTAACAAAAGAAACTATAAAGCTTGTTAAAATAAGCTCCCACCGTCGTGATGTGCCGCAGACGCAGGCGCAGCTCGCATCGGCATTCGTGAGGCAATTTTACCACGTATATATGTGCCAAATGCCCCTCGACCGTCTCCAAACGATCACAAAAGACATTTTAAAAACGTATAATGGCAAATACAAACATTTCTTACCTTCACACATCGAAGTTATGTCCTGACGATGAAAACTTGCAGCACGAGGAAATTAGCTTGTCTCAGTAGAATAACGGCTCATGAAGTGAGGCAAGCAGCAATGTGATTGGCTGATATTTAACACATATTGTGTTGGACACACTGTGTTGGATATTTTCTTTTTTCTTTTTCGTTTTTAACACACATTTAACACAAAGTAACACAAAATGTGCTAAAATAGACATAACACAAACAATGTGTAAAAAATTAACACATCCTTTTTGAGAGTGTAATTATTGTAAGTTTATGATTGTTTAAGTTTATTTAACCAAGCAAATGTGACTGGGCCGTGAGTTTACATTAGATGAAAAAAAAGTCTTTATGTAAAGGAGACTTTTTATTAAAAATGTGACCCTGGCAGCAACAGCCAAAAATACATAGTATGGGTCAAAATTATACATTTTTCTTTTATGCCAAAAATTATTACGATATTAAGTAAAGATCATGTTCTATAAAGATATTTTGTAAATTTCATTTGAACAACTTTAAAGGTGATTTTCTCAATATTCAGAATTTTTTGCACCCTCAGATTACAGATAGTTGTATCTCAGCCAAATATAGTCCTATCCTAACAACCCACACATCAAAGGAAAGCTTTCAGATGACGTATAAATCTCACTTTTTCTCAAAAACTGACCCTTATGACTGGTTTTGTCCTCCAGGTTCACAAATATAACTTTATGTTTCCTGACACATTTAAAAGAGTGGGTAAGCGGAATTTAAATTGTCGCTAGAGACCATTATTTTGCTGTGCTGACTCACAATAATTTCCCCATTAGGTAATTAGTAGTCATTTAAAAGAAGTGAAATGAAACTTACCAGAGAATTCCGTCTTTTTGTATTTTCCCTCTAGTTCCTCCTGAAGTAAAGTCTTTGACTGTAAGACCCATTCTTGCTTTAACCGATTTTCCAGGAATGGTGGCAATTCAAGTCTTTCACATAATTTTCCTGTAGGAATAACAGTAAATGTGGCTTATTAAATAAATAAATAAAAATAATAATATAAAAACAAATTTATACACACAAACATACAACTATACACACTAACTATCTATAGCTGTGTTTTCATTACCCTTTAAATTGTGCAAATTGAAATTGCAACACGTAAATTGTGCAAAAACTCTGTATACCGCAAAAAAATTTTTTTTACACACTTACATGAGGTGGTTTTTAAGGCAATTTCAAAAAAGCAATATTTCACAAACAGCAATGGAAATGTTTTTTTTTTTTTAGCATTTACAGGTCACATTCGATTAAACAGCCAAAATCCCACAAAAATCCATTGCCATGACTTATCGTGAGAGGAAAAAAATAAGTTTTAGTCGCTTAACATCGGTTAATGGAAACGCTGTCATTTCGCAATACTTTTTAATCTCAAAAAATATCGCCAAAGTTTTGTGCAAATCTGTAATGGAAATGCGCCTACTGTATCTATCAACATTCAAACCTAAAATAATTTACAACACCAGATGTAATTTTTTGGTATTTTTTTTACTAGTAGGTGCTGGACACTATAGTTAATTTACGTAAGTGAGGATAGCAAAATAAAGTAAACTGTTACATATTATACCCAAAAATTCTTCATACAGTGGACTACCAGTTAAATTGATAGACATTTGGGACCAAAAATTGTATTTAAAACTTTGACCTGCCCATGTTTCGTTACATACCTATATCTACCCATATCTATCAAAGTTTTCAGACATTATCAAGATGAATTTGATCTGACACTGTTTAACTCTTGAGTTCTTGTCATATTTTATTACCACTTTCTAAACTATAGTGAATATAAACTGTGATAATGTGAGAAATTTTGAAGGCGCCTGTATAAAGTTAGGTTTGACTGTACTTCATTTGTGATTATAAAGATATTTTTTTTCTGACACAAGTTTATCATATTTTATTACATTTTCTAATCTATAGTGAATAAACTGTGATAATGTAAGTAATGTTGAAGGTTTCTGGTCTGACTGTACATATGTGTGTGTGACAAAGAAAGAAAGAAAGAAAGAAAGAAAGAAAGAAAGAAAGAAAGAATTTTGAATTTGAAATGCTCTTTATTACAAAATCACATAAACAAGAACTCAAAAGAAAATCATCACCTCAACAAAAAAAGAAACTACAGGAAATGTGAAAAAACTAATTCACTTTCAATCACAGAACATAATGCTCCTTTAAAACACCATTTTTGTTCAAAAGACAGAAGATCATCCATAGCTTTGTAAAATTTAAAATCGATCAACACTCTAGATTTTACAAAAGCTGAAAACAAGACAGTAACATTTTGCCCAGGTTTCTGTTCAATCTTATTTTTCCTGCTACAATAAATAGCCAACTTAGCTTGACCCAGAATAAAATTCAGTAATTGGCAAGCAACACGTCTTTTTTGAGCATACTTAATGCCCAAAATAAAAATTTCCTTAGAAAACATTTCACTAAAACACTCAAAAAGAAAGAAAGAAAGAAAGAAAGAAATTCAACGTTTTAGTATCAGTTTCAGTTTAATCAAATGTGTGATGTACTATAGCTTCCAATAAAAATCACCTTGAACCCAGGTGGTTAAAAGTCAATATATTTGGGGGCAAAGAAAATCTTTAGATACAACAGTCTATGTTGGTGCATTGTATGTTCAGGGTGTTTGTGTGAATCAGTTACTGTTCGCTCATTAAAGTCATGCTGTGAAAGTCAGATGACAACACACCACAGGCAGCCACTATTTTTCTCAGCTAGAGGATGTGGTTCACTTAAGTGTTAAGTCATGTACTGATGCTTAGTGAAAGAGGTTACCTAGAACAGCGCTGCTGCTGTTGTCCCTCGCTTGAAAATATCTTCCGCGTGGGTTGAATTTCATAAAATCTTGTTTGGTACCTCCAAATCGCAGAAACGCTGGGATCAAGGCTTTGGCAAGGGTTCTTAACTTTGGTGAACTGCATAAAAAAGTAACAAAGTTCCATCACAACTTTATTCACTTGAGCTCTGCTTTAAGTGAAGTCTTGAAGGACTTACTTCAGTAGGTTCATGAACTTCTCCTCGGAGATTAAACTCGCATCTATAGCCACAGACAGAAACCTTTCGTCCACCTGTCGGGCAACATGGGACAGATCCAGATCGACACGTACTGACTGAACATCATTAACAGATATCACAGTTTTGGCTCCGACATACAATGCGGCAAACAAACCAAGAGTTACAATCTTGGAAACTGATGTGGCCGCAGACTTCATCTGTTCAATCCGCCGGTGTCCTCACTCAAGCTTTGCTGGCATCGGGTTCACTTGCTTAAACCGAAACACTCACGCGAAATATGTTTTTGGTTTGTTTGTCACCGTCAAAATTACTTCCTTTCTTGTTAGACCAGTTCATGACAAATTTGTAAAAATATCTCACGCTAGTGACTTCTAGGCGTGGCTTCTGGCTGATTCGCTTATTTGCATACGTTACCTGATTGGCTGGAACGCACAACATCAGAGGCAGGGCTGGAATTTTAACATGCTGTTTGTGATTGTTTCCCTTTTGTGGCTGACTGGTTATAAAGTCTTTATGACACAAAATAACCCACATGATCATGGAAATGAGTAACAGAGAGGCTAATAAAAACGAGGTTACTTCCATTTTAATTTCAGCCAGACATATAGGCACAAAATTGTTTACATAATGGTGGGTAGATTAAATAATATACATACTATTTACATCATATAAATACAATATTACTAAGATGGGATGTCAGATGGCAGCATAAGCAGGTCATCCACCTCCTCCTGCAAGGCCTCCGCTTTCTCTTTTATTAACATCTGAAAATGAACATGGAGAAAGTTAACATGAATAAACAAGTGTTTTTACCCATAAATGAAAGTATTCCAAAGCTGTACGACTTTCTTTCTGATGTGGAATGAAGAATTTCCTGAATGTGCTGGTTGGGATTTTGCATGCATTGACAATAAAAAGTTACAAAAAGGATTCGAAATCACCAATAACATCCTAAAAGTAGCCTTAACACACTTTGAGGAGGTGTTTTAGTTATTTTAACGTTTAATGTTTCTATTGTAATGGCCATAATGTGAATAAAGGCTTTTTTTATTTATTTATTTATTTATTTATTTATTTATTTTTTGGACTGGAAGAAATGCCTTTGATTCCTTTCTATAATAAAAGCAGCCTTCTTGAGTTACACTACTAGTCAAAAGTTTTTGAACAGTAAGATTGTTTTTTAAATAAGTCTTTTCTGCTCACCAAGCCTGCATTTATTTAATCCGAAGTACAGCAAAAACAGTAAAAGTTTGAAACTATTTAAAATAACTGCTTTCTATTTAATAATAATTTTAAAAATGTAATCTATTCCTGTGGTCAAAGCAAAATTTTCAGCATTATTACTCCAGTCTTCAGTGTCACGTGATCGTTCAGAAATCATTCTAAAATGCTGATTTGCTGTTGAAGAAACATTTATTATTATTATTATTATTATCAATATTTAAAACAGTTGAGTACACTTTTTCAGGATTTCTTGATAAATAAAACTAATTTTACTGAATTAAAAAGCTTTTGTAAGACTATACACTATTTTATGGGAAAGAAATTATAGAGATTAATACTTTTATTTGGTGAGAATGCTTCAAATTGATCAAAAGTAATGATAAATACATTTATAATGTTACAAAAGATTTCTATTTCAGATAAAAGCTGTTCTTCTGAACTTTCTATTCATCAAAGAAACCTGAAACAATTCTTAGCTGTTTTTAACATAATGATAAAAATAAATATTTTTTGAGCAGCAAATCAGAATATTAGAATGATTTTTAAGAATCATGTGACTGAAGTAATGATGCTAAAAATTCAGCATTGAAATCACAGGAATAAAATACATTTTAAAATATATTCAAACAAAAAACACTTAAAACTGTACTGTTTTTGCTGTATTTTGAATCAAATAAATGCAGGCTTTAAAAAACTTACTGTGCAAAAACTTTTGACTGGTAGTGTATATGATAGTGATCGTGCGAGAAATACCTTTAGGAAGGAAAGGAAAGGTAAGGAGGTGAAGTGAGGCCAAGTATGGTGACCCATACTAGGAATTTGTGCTCTGCATTTAACCCATCCAAGTGCACACACACAGTAGTGAACACACACACACACACACACACACACACACACCGTGAACACACACCCAGAGCAGTGGGCAGCCATTGCTGCGGCGCCCGGGGAGCAGTTGGGGGTACGGTGCCTTGCTCAAGGGACTCACCTCAGTCGTGGTATTGAGGGTGGAGAGAGTGCTGGTTATTCACCTTCCCCACCGACAATCCCTGCCGGATCTGAGACTCGAACCTGCAACCTTTGGGTTACAAGTCCGACTCTCTAATCTTTAGGCCACGGCTGCCCCCTTATGATGCTTTTTTGATCTTATCTGAGGCCCAACATTAACATTTGATGTCAATGCATGAAAAAAACATCCAAAGCATTACTCAAAATTTCTGAAGTAAAAAAGTCATGCAGGTTTGGCTCGAGGAATAAATGCTGACCATTTTTTTTTCTGGATGAACTAAAAAAGAAAAGCTAAGCTTGAAATGTAATGTTGCTTTACAATGCAATATTGTACTTACTTTTGCTGAAGCAATAATTTGATTTGCTTGTCTTGCGAAGAGGTTTTCAACAGATTTGACCAGAATTTTTGGATCTGCGTTGGCAAGATGCGCCAGTGTCTTGTAACCAGCGTTGTACAGCTGCTTAGCACGATACTGAATTAAAAGAGAATGACAGAAGAAAAAACTGAGCTCTCAAGCAACGGCTCTGGTGATAGTTATTTTAGAGAGCAGCAAGAACACACACCTCCATGACTCCAGCCACCTCCATGAGTGGAATGAGCTCGGCCTGCACACAGTATGTCAATCTACGGGTCAGCTCTGAGAGAAGAGCCTTGTAGGCCCAAAACTCCTCCAGCTCCTGAAATGGACAAGCAAATCTCATAGTATTTCTATCCATTAATGACTGTAAGATAAGAAAAGATTTAGTGCCTTGTTAAAAAGTGTTCATACCCCTTACCTTTTTTCATATTTTGTTATGTTGCTGCCTACATTAAACTGCTTTACTGCTTTGAATATGAATACATATGCAATGTACAAATTTCAGTTTTTTATATTTAATAAATGTATGCAGTTGTGACAATTCTGTTTTTGCTTTATCATTGTGGTGTATGGAGTGTATATTGATGTAGAAAAAAAGAAATGTAAAACAGTTCAACATGAGGCAGCAATATAACTAAACATGAAAAAAGTGAAGGGGTGTGAATACTTTCGCAAGGCACTGTAGATGCCTGGATGTGCCCTAACCTCAGTGAAGTGCAGCACGGAGGAGCCAAATGCGGAAGCTGAGCTGAGAAGAGTCTGTACGAAGCCTCTGGTCAGCTGAAATTTATCGGACACGCTCCACAGGTTTGTCTCTTTCAGTAGGGAGTACAGCACCAGAGCCAGATACAACCTATTCACTACCACAATGTCCACAGACTGCAACACAGGTAAGAGGAAACAGGAACAAAAACCATCATTGTGAAATCTAGTTCAGATGATATTTCACTTTAGGTCACAGAAAACCATTATTTTTCACCTTAGAAACTTAAGAAGGGTTAAATGCAGATTTGGAATTAACACTGCAAATCCTTTAAGAGGATTAGGATACAAGTAAGTCTATATTCAAGACACGTTTAATTTTTTACAACATTGTCAGCTAATGATATCTTTTTCAGCAGTTTTAAGCTTAATGTACCTACTCCGTTTAATCCCAAACAAATGAAGAAAAAGGTTGTGAATTGCTAGCATGGTATTCTGAAGAATGAAAGGAATGCTGTTCTGCCAACCTTCCTCACGCTCTGTCCAGCTGCTTTTCTAGCCACAAAACTTTCAGGCACTCCAACTGCAGTGGCCATCTTCTGCTCGGCAGCTGACAAATTCGTAAACTGGCACAATGAAACATTTGTATTGAGGTATGAATACACAGCTGAGATGAAAGTAGAAGACATCACTGACATTATTAACAAAAATGTATATAACCTTAAAGGGATAGTTCACCCAAAGACCTCTGTTCACCTTCAGAACACAAATTAAGATATATTTGATGAAATCGAAAAGAAATGTTTGACCCTTTCGGAATGAGCGACACGGAGGAAAAGAAATTGTTAGATGAAGTCATTATTTTTGTTTTGTTTGTGCACAAAAAGTATTTTTGTAGCTTCATAAAATTAAGGTTGAACCACTGATTGTCACATGGATTATTTTATCGATGTTAGTATCCTTACTATCTTTTTAGGACTTGAACGTGTCAGTTGCCATCAACGCAGGGTCAGAAAGCTCTCGGATTTAATCAATTTCATCTTAATTTGTGTTCCGAAGATAAACGAAGGTCTAACGGGTTTGGAACGACATGAGAGTGAGTAAATAACGGCAGAATTTTCATTTTTGGGTGAACTATCCCTTTAAAATATTTTTTATATTTTAAAGGGATTTTATATATATTTTATTTAGCAAGGATGCATTGAATTGATCAAAGGTGACAAAAGACAATAATGTTACATTTTTTAAACTTTCTATTCATCAAAGAATCCACAAAAATATTAAGCAGTAAGTGTTTTTAGCATTTAGAATGAGTTTAGAATGACTTCTGAATTATTGTGTGACACTGAAGACTAAATTACATAAAATGTATACAATTTTCTATTGTTTAACTTGTATTTTTACTTATTTCACAATATTTCTGTATGTACTGTATTTTTGATCAAATGAATGCAGATTCTTTAAAATTTTTATAAAAAATGTAACTGAATCTGAACTTTTGAACTGTAGTGTGTAACTAAAACAGGTTTAACCCAATGAAAGCATCTCACCTGCCTGAAGTAGATCATCCAATCTGGCTTGCACTGATGCACCATGTCATATGGAGTGACCAGATACACTAAGTGAAGGAAACTATTGAGGAGTAAACCCTCCAGCCCTTTCGATAAGTCTCGGTAGAGCAGATCACAGTAGCTTAGGTCTACTGAACCTGAAACAACAAGTACAAATTTAAATGGAAAACATTGCAAAGAGGAGGCTCTGAAAAACCAGTGACCATAAAAAGAGAAGCTGTGACCCTGGACCACAAAACCAGTCATAAGGGTCAACTTTTTGAAATTGAGATTTATACATAATCTGAAAGCTGAATAAAAAAAGCCATTGATGTATGGTTTGGTAGGATAGCACAATATTTGGCTGAGATACACCTATTTGAATATCTGGAATCTGAGGTTGCAAAAAAAATCTAAATATTAAGAAAACTGACTTTAAATTTGTCAAATTGAGGTTCTTAGCAATGCATATCACTAGTCAAAAATTAAGTTTTACAGTAGGAAATTTACAAAATATCTTCATGGAACATGATCTTTACTTAATATCCTAATGATTTTTGGCATAAAAGAAAAATCTATCATTTTGACCCATACAATGTATTTTTGGATACTGCTACAAATTTACCTGTGCAACTTAAGGTCCAGAGTCACAAATGTGTATCATTTTTAAACTGGGTCATATTGCCCCCATGTGGTAAATGAGTAAATATACAGAATCATTTCTTATATCAAAACAATGCATTATGCTTGGTTTTACCTTTGAATGTTGCTCTCCCAAGTCTTGTGATTTGAAGAATGGTTTGATCGTTTACTTCAGCAGAGACTTCGATGAGACTTTTCTGCTTCAGTGTCTCTATAGACTCAACTGTAAGATCCCACAAACTCCTCTCTGGACTGACCTGAGCCTCCTGCACATTAAGCAGTGTGCCTTTCATGAAATCCCTAACTTGTTCTCTGGTTGTAGTGATCTGAATTTAAAGGAAACATGTTAGTGTATGCACTTTGTACATGATTTCTTATTTATCGTCAAAACATTTTGCATACTTTTAGCCCAATGAGTGACAGGACGAGACTGAGGAGGCCCCTCCCTCCATCATGCAGCAGGTTACTGTAACACTTCTCCATTGGTGCAGACAGCAGATTTTTGGCCTGTAGTAAATATAATATAATATAATATAAATTTAAGATCAAAAGTTTACATACACCTTGCTGTATCTGCAAAATGTTAATTATTTGACCAAAATAAGAGGGATCATACAAAATGCATGTTATTTTTTATTTAGTTCTGACCTGAATGAGATATTTCACATAAAAGATGTTTGCATATAGAGTGATAGAGAGATAATAGCTGAATTTGTTAAAATGACCCTGTTCAAAAGTTATGAAAAGTTACATATGCTTGATTCTTAATACTGTGTTGTTACCTGAATGATCCACAGCTGTTTTTTTTTTTTTTTTTTTTGTGATAGTTGTTCATGAGTCCCTTGTTTGTCCTGAACAGTTAAACTGTTCTTCAGAAAAATGCTCCAGGTCCCACAAAATCTTTGGTTTTCCAGCATTTTTTGGTATTTGAACCCATTCCAGCAATGACTGTATGATTTGAGATCTATCTTTTCACACTAAGGACAACTGAGGGACTAATTTTGTTCAAAAGTTTACACCCCTGGCTCTTGATGCACTGTTTTTCCTTCTGGAGCTTCAGTGAGTGTTTAGACCTTTTGTAATAGTTGCATCTGAGTCCCTAAATTTTCCTCAGTGTGAAAAGATGAATCTCAAAATCATACAGTCGTTGTTGGAAAGGGTTTAAATACACAAAAATTATGAAAAAACAAAGAATTTGTGGGACCTGAAGGATTTTTCTGAAGAACAGGACAAACAAGGGACTCATGAACAAGAATTAAGAATCAAGTGTATGTATGAAATAAATTATTTTCTGTTTTGGACTATATGTAAATGTCTTTTATGTGAAATATATAATTCAGATCATTACAAAAAAAAAAAAAAAATGCATTTTGTACGATCACTCCTATTTTGGTAAAATAATTAACATTTTGCAGATTCTGAAAGGTGTATGTAAATTTTTGAACTCAACTGTATTTTTTAAAAAAATCTGTGTTCTTTACCATGTTTATATCTTTGTCCTGCAGGATCAGGATACTCTCACCCATGGCATCAATACCTGCTCGTCCCGCTCTGCCCACCATCTGTTTGTACTGACTTCTCTTTAAAAACTCAGCAGCTACATATGGTGACCGCAGAATCACCCTAAGAAGTAGAACACGCATATGATTAAGAAACACATATCAATACAGATCTGATTTGACCACTTGGGCCTTCAGATGCATAGGCCTAGACAAACCTGCGTGCAGGAAGGTTGATGCCAGCAGCGAGAGTAGAGGTGCAGGTGAGCAGGCAGAGCACCCCAGAGGAATAGGCCTCTTCCACCAGCTTCCTTTCGTCACTTGTCAGGCCACTGTGGTGGTAGGCCAGGCCAAAGGGCACAGTCTTCTGCAGCACAGGACACAAGGATCCATTCCCACTGCTCTTCAGTTCACCAAGAAGAGTGGATTTTTCTGTCTCCTTGTGTTTCAAAAACTCTCTGAAAAAAGCAGGTTTTATTTTATAATTCAATGACTCAAAAAAGTTCTAAAAGCACATGAAAATAAAAATGTGATGTGTCGACTTTATGGAATTAAGAAGAATTTGCATATTCATTACTTAGATTATGCATTATTAATTGTATTATGAATTATTATATTTACATGATTATTAATCTTTTTGAGAATATGTATTCAATGCCCTACAGTTTTACCCTGACTGACCTTTTGAGACATGAGAATGTATGCTATTGCTATGTAGCTACATTCTTTTCGTATATTTTATTATATCTATCGTTAAAGTAGTTGTTCACTTTCAGAACTAAAATTTCTCTCCAAATAATGGACTTCTATGGTGCCCCCGAGTTTGAACTTTCAAAATGCAGCTTCAAAGGGCTCTAAATGAAGACTTCACTGACATCACTCTAAATCTTTCACTAGATAAGACCCTTCTTCCTCGGCTGGGATCATTTAGAGCTTTGAAACTGCATTCAAACTGCATTTTGGAAGTTCAAACTTGGGGGCACCATAGAAGTCCATTATATGTAGAGAAATCCTGAAATGTTTTCCTCAAAAAAAAAAAAAAAAAAAAAAACACCATTTCTTTACGACCGAAGAAAGAAAGACATGAACATCTTGGATGACAAGGGGGTAAGTAAATTATCTGTAAATTCTTGTTCTGAAAGTGAACTACTCCTTTAACTCTGACAAAGACCAATGTTCTTAGAACAAGAAGTACTTCTTGGTAATGCGGCAAGGTCTTTAGACAATTTAGACGATCTATCTTTTTGAAGATTAGAGGAAGTTTGGGTTGGTGGGCAAACATGCAAATTAGTAACGCCTTTGGTCACGAGCTGCGAAGACATTACTAATGTTGCTAATCAAGATTAGACATAAAACCGGGCTGTGGACTTTGGAACAGGAAATTACATCTTCCTTGTCTGGTCTGGTTTTAAGTATAAAAACTGTTCAAACTGCACCCCTGACTTCTTACTTCTCCTTTCTCTGCGCTCTCTTTCTTTTACTCTGATACTGGGTGCACCTAGACAGTCTAATATTTCTATTAGACTTACAGATTTCTAATTGATTTTTAATTTGACTTAGATCTCTAATTCGACTTTTTATTTTGGTACTCAAGGATATAAATGTCTTTTGAAAAAACGGAATAAATGTATAACCTTTTTAACCCCACCCATCTGAGGTGGAATCAGTCATTTTCTGTTTCAGAATGACATGGGGGTCAGTAAATGATGACAGCATTTTCATTTTTGGGTGGACTACCCCTTTAAGAGCTCTAAAGGTCTACTCACTTATTTAAATACTTGCAGATCATTCCAGCAAGATTTTCACAGTTCTTCTTGGTGGCACAGAAAATGAGGCAGGACTGCTGAGGGATGACTTCAGTAGCCAGAGCTATGATGTGGTCAGGGTCCATTTTCTGCATTCCACTGGAGTACTGAGAAAGTCCATCATACAAAGGTTCTATAAGCTCAGTAGATCGATATCTTATTGATTTTTTTTTTTTATTAAAAAAAGTAACAGTGTGAAGATTTGGCTTTGAGAGATCATCAATACCTTAAATTCCAGGAGTCGTGAGAAACTGAAGCACGTCTCTTCTCTTGGGTCAACATCATATATGCTGTCCTTTATTTTTACATACTCTTTCAGCTCAACCTACAGAATCACTAGTTATTTATTTGAATTGAGATCAAATTTAAGCCTTATTAAATTACTGTCACAATCTTACAGGTCTGAAGTCATTGGTGTAGTTATCAGCTCTCAGGAAGGTCTCAAGATCTCCCACGTTGCCTAGTGTTGCACTCATGCCAATAATTTGGGTGGACTCTGTGGAGAAATAACAAAGGAGATATCAGAATATGTAATGAGTGATCATCACGCAGAGTCCTGCATGTGTGACTTTTCGGATACTCACTGCTCATGTAAAGAATCTTTGACAAAGTCATTTCAAGAATTGCCCCTCTGCTTCCATCACCAAGCATATGGAGCTGAGGAAAAAAAAACATCCATTTGAAAATCTTATATACACTGCAGTTCAAACGTTTGGGATCAGTAAGATGTTAGTGTGTTTTATTGCAAAAGATTTTTTTTAAATAAATGCTGTTCTTTTTTTTTAACGTTTTTTCATCAAAGAATCCTGAAAAAAGTATCACAGATTCCAAAAAAATATTAATTAAGTGGCACAACTGATTTCTGAAAGATCATGTGACACTGAGGAGGACTGGAGTAATGATGGTAAAAATCACAGCTTTGCATCACAGGAATAAATTAAAGTGTTAAAGTAAATTAAAATTGCAAATCATTATTTTACATGGCAATAATATTTTGAAATATTGCTGCTTTTTCTGTGTTTGTGATTAAATAAATGCAACTTTGATGAGCATAAAAGACTTCTTTAAAAAGCATGAAAAATCTTTATGATCTCAAACTTTTGGACGGTAATTTACACTACTTAAAAAAAAAAAAGAAATTCATTTTATTCAGCAAGGATGCATTAAATTGATCACAAATGGCAGTTACAACTTTTACATTGTTTCAAAAATTCTGAAGAAAAATTCCACAAAAATTGTAGGAAAAACTGTTTTCAACATTTACAACAAGAAAAAAAAAATGAGTACCAAATCAGAATATTAGAATTATTTCTGATGAATTATGTGGTATTGAAGGAGTAATGGCTGCTCAAAAGTCAGCTTTGCATCACAAAAATAAATTGCATTATAAAAATATTAAACAATTTTGAATTGTAATATTTTACAGTATTAGTCTTTACTGTATTTATCGTCAAATAAATGCAGCCTTGTTGAGCATGAGACGTCTTTCAAAAACATAAAAAATCCTGAAGAGAGTTAGTGTATCAAAACAATAATAATAATAGTTTGTGATGCATACCTCATCCACAACAACCAGACCGATATTGTCTAGTCGTTCATTTTCAATCAGTGAATTGACAAGACTGTGTCCCTTCTCAATAGTTGTGATGTACAGAGAGTTTTTATTTCTTCTCTTGACCGGTGGAAACTTCCCTTTACTGCCAGCATACTCCTCGACCATGAAGTCCAACTCAATTCCAAAGCCAGACAATCCTCGAACCTAATGGCAAATGAGTAGATTACCAATACAGTAATAATTATCCAAAACTACTTAATTTACAAAAATACATAAATAATACATACCTTTTCCTGAACCAAGGATATGTACGGCAAAATAAGCAGTGCATCTTTCTTTCTACACAAGAGCTCTTTAAAAATGAGAATCTCTGCCACAAGAGTTTTTCCTCCACTTGTCGGTAAAGAATAAATAAGATTTTTTCTTTGCCGCACCGAATCCAGGTTCAAACATGTCTTCTGCCAGTCTGAAATCAAATAAGAATTTAAAATAAGACATTTGATTTACCAAAACTGGAATAGAAAGGATGTGGAAAACTTACCATACAAGTCCTGGATACCCTTTAATCTAGAAACAAGGTCTTTAACTTTGGACGGGAGACCAAAAAAAGGGCCCAGGTCCTGCTCAGCTGATATGGACTCCATGGCCTGCATGGCAAAACTCATTTCTTCCGTCATCACAGCTTCCTTTTGTTGGACCGTCTTGGAGACAGTACTGGATGTTGCTGCATTGTCTATTAGTACTTTCTTGAGATGGTCTTTCATACTTCTCCTGGACTTTGGGGGCAGCTTGTTGACACTGAGATCTGCATGATTGACAGCGGGCTTGAGATTCATCAAATCAGGGGTAGAGGTGTTATGTGAACCCCTCGAAGGGCTTTTGTGTGGTGTCATGACAGCTCTTTGAAATTCAAGTTGAGAGCTTGGCAAAGCTCTAGGTGGCGAATCTCTGAAATCCTCTGCTAAGATTGAGTCTGAAAGCTCATCCTCACAGGCGTTCGGAGTCTGCTGGTCGTGACACTGCCTCATCTGGAGCTCCACATCTTCAAGCTTAGCTAGAAAGGAGCTGTCACCCACAATGCTGTCGTAACCCTCAAATAAGTCCTCATTGTCACTGCAGCACTGGGTGAGAAGAGAAACACCATTGGCATGCTTGAAATCAACGTACACCTTTGAATAAAAGTAAGAAGGGGCTGCTTACCAGCTCTGTGTCTTTATTCTCACTCATGTCTTGGGTATAAGTGTGTCCTTCAACAGCAGAGCATGTTTCTGAAGTAAAACTGGACCTCTTCTTGGCTGGAGTGATGTGACTTCTCATGCCGTCCCTCGATCTCTTTCTTGAGGATGAAGTGTTGCGCTTTACCACAATCTCTTGGATGTGGTTGTCGGTATACATTACTACTTTAATATTACAGCATTGCGTATTAACAGTAACGTATCGTACGGTCAGTAACTGACAACAACCACAACAAAGATTCGAAGCTGTTTATTCATCCATAGTCAACTCTGTATGACAGTTAATCGTAATTGCTACGTTAAAACCATAACAAAACAACTAAATATCTATTATTACACAAAATAATACTTAAATACTGAGCGGCGACATACTAGTCAATGTTTACCAAAAGCGACGACTTTCGAAAAGATGAGTGATGGAGATGACCAATGGGAGTTCGCCTTTAGAACACGTGACTGTTAAAGCTTCAAGATGAGAAAAGCAGAACCAAAGTCCCCTCATAACGCCAAAGAATCAGATTTAAATAAACACTTAGGAAATGCAAATACAGATACTACAATACTAAAAACTCTAAAACGTCAAAAGCGCCTTATATAAATATATAAATGTCTAAATATATATTATTTTATTTTTCATTGATGGACGCCTTTTCAAAAGATATAAAAGCTGATCGCAATGTTTTCAAGAATGCAAAACGATCCATACACTTGCAAAATTAAAAAAAAAAAAACTTCAAAAGCTTTTTAGACAATAATTTTATTATTTTATTTTATTATTTGCTATTGATTCTTTATCAGTGAAATTGTATTAAATTACGCATATATCAATAACTAGAACTTTAGAAATTTTAGGGGTAGCTGATTACAAGTCTTTCAAGAATCCAGAATGATCCGTACACTTATAAAAATGTTTAAAAAATCTGCAAAACCACTAAAGCTTTTTTTTTTGTAATTCCATTATTTTATTTTATTTATCATTGATTATTCAACTGTGAATTATATCAATTACCAGTTAGGCTACTATATATCAACAACTAAAACTTTAAATGTATCACTAACTAAAACCCTTTGTTTTCCAAATGTCCTCTTTCCAACAATAGTGAGAATTTTTTTTTTCTTTCAAGGATGCAAAATCTATAAAATGACTAAAGCTTTTTACACAAACTTTCTATTGTTTTATTTTATTTTATTATATTTTATTTATATTTGATTTTAATTTTTTTTATTTACACTACCAGTCAAAAAGATTTTTAATGTTTCCTTTTAAAGAATTCTCTTCTGCTCACCAAGCCTGCATTTACTGTAAAAGTACAATTGTGAAATATTTTTCTGTTTAAAAAACTGCTTTCTATTTGCATATATTTTAAAATCTAATTTTTTTCTATGATCAAAGTTATTTATTTTTTAAAAGAGTACCTTTTTTCAGGAGTCTTTGATTAATAGAAAGATCCAAACATCAGCATTTATCTGAAATCTATCTGAAAATGAACATTAGACACTATACCATCCAAAAGCTTGAAGTCAGTATAATTATTATTATTATAGAAAGATTATTAAAATAATTTAAAATGTTAGAGATGCTTTAAATTGATGATAAAGGCATATTGTTGCAAAATATTTCTATTTCATATAAATGCTGTTCTTCTGAACTTTCTATTCATCAAAGAAACTTAAATGAATTCAACATAATAATGAACGTTATTTGAGCAGCAAATCAGAATATTAGAATGATTTCTGAAGCATCTGTAATGATGCTAAAAATTCAGCTTTGAAATCACAGGAATAAATTACATTTTAAAATATATTCAAATAGAACGTAGTTATTTTAAATAGTAAAAATATTTCTATTTTTTTCTCTACTTTGGATCAAATATTTGTAGGCTTGGTGAGCAGAAGAGACTTCGTACTGTTCAAAAACTTTTGACTGGTAGTGTACCTTTGCACCTTATCATCTCTTTTTGTATATCATTTATGTGTAAAGACCCTATTCATTTTAACAGGAGATATTTATGGATTTCCATTTTGAAGTAAAGTTCGCTTGCTCCGGTCTTGTAGGTGGCGGTAGATAGCAACAAACGTAACCATATCCGCGCTAAACAACACCGCAGAATAAGCGGACAGAAACTGTCATGGTGGCCTCCTGAACACATCGAGGAATGTTTGCCCTTTCTTTAAGTCGCCTGTTATTACAGGCTCTTCCCAAGCAACCGGTCACACCTAGGGCTGCAGGTACCTCTACAATATTATTTTCTCAGTCTTTTTGTGTGTGAAATGTTTTCCAGGACGTCCAGTTATTCTCTTAATCACGCTTATGAGAATCACATATCTTCTTTATCAATACTAGACATGTAATAATGTACGTTAATTACTTAATTAACCTAGATGTTAAAGAAAAATATAAGAGGCTGTCTTGGTATAATTAACCGATTTTTTTTAAGTTATGATAGCATAATAGGCATGAAATATTCATTTCATCTGTTCCAGCACAATGCATCAGAAGTCTGACAACATCTCAGCAAGAGCCTCTAAAGAAAGATGATATGGTATTTTTTGCATGTGTTTTTGCTTGACATTTTCCTAAAACCGTTTAAATAATTATTTGCACTAATATTACAAAATTATATCTTATTCAGCCTATCAAAATGGAAAACCCATTCCAGACACCTCCGAAAACTTGCATTCTTTGCAATGTAACTGTAGACTTCAAAAACGTCCAGGTTGGTAAAATGAACCGGAATAATAATAATAATATCAGTTATACATATTTTTATTGGCAAAATAATCAAAATGCTCTTTCTCCAGCTGTTGTCCCAGTTCATTTCACCACACACTGGCAGAATATACGGCAGACACATAACAGGTGAGAGGACTGAGTTCAGATTCACATTAATATTTATATAAATGTGATTCAGTAATTTGGGACACCACAACTTTTGCTTACAGGGTTGTGTGGTCGAAAGCAGAGAGAGGTATCGAAGGCAATCAAGAAATCTCGTTCAATGGGTAAAGAATGCTTTAATTCGTTTATTTTTTACAAATGAAATATGCATGTGCTTTCAGTACAATATCCATACAGTAAAACAAGGATATTTTGACTAACAAAGGTCTTTGTGACGTCCACAGGTTTTATGTCAGTGACTCTGAAGGATCCACAGTTTATTAAAGACCCTGAAATTTGTGGTATCAAACATTTTGAATAGATTCTGTATGAAGACACAGCAGACCATTCTTTTGTAAAATATATAAAATAGTGAAAAATAAACATTGGAACATTATAACCTGACGAACCAGAAATCCATGTAGTATTGTATAACTGCAATGAATGAATAAAATTCACTTAAATTAAAACACCACATGTGAATTCAGTATTTAATTTTCAATTTATAAACAAGTAAACTAAAAAACAAATTAAACAATTAACAAAATTGCTCAACTTCAGTTGAGCACACATCTTAGAATAAAGGCAACCTCCAGGTATAAAATGTGTAATGCTTTCCAGTTGTGGCTACATTGCTGTACCAATAAAACCAGGCTCAGTTGTACTTTAAAAGACAGGAGAATTACTTATGCTCTGTCCGTTCATGTCAATCTCTGTATCTGACCCGCTCACTGAAACCGACTCGCTGGCATCATTCATTTTCCTCTTTCTTTTAAGTCTTTGAGGATAACCAGCGACGAGGCATTTTTTCCTGAGTCGTGGTGCTGTGTCCTTCTTCTTGCCGTGTTGATTCTCTAGAATCAGAGGCAGCTTGGTGGGAATATCAATGTTGTGGTCAGTATTACAGCACAGTTCTAATACAGGGAAGCCCTGAACAGTGAGGGTTTGTGTCCGTAATGAAGGCACATCGGGGAAGAGCGTACAGAGAGCTGAGCACAAAAGTACATTCTCTTTGGGTTCATCTGGAGAGGGTTGTTTTTGGGCTGAAAGGCAATGTTATTCTGTTATTCATAGGGTTAACTGCAACATTAAAGGATTAGTTCACTTCCAAAATTAAAATTTCCTGATTTAAGATTCTGTCATCCAAGATGTTCATGTAATTCTTTCTTCTGTCAAAAAGAAATTAAGGTTTTTGAGGAAAACATTTTCCATATAGTGGGCTTTAATGGTGGCCAACGGGTTGAAGGTCGCTTCAAAGCACTCTACATGATCCCAGCCGAGAAATAAGGGTCTTCTCTAGTGAAACTTTTTAGAAAATGACTAATCATTTTGCTAGGTAAGACCCTTGTTCCTTTGCTGGGATCGTGTAGAGCCCTTTGAAGCTGCAATTTGAACATTCAACCTGTTGGCCACCACTGAAGTTCACTATATGGAGAAAAATCCTGGAATGTTTTCCTCAAAAACCTTAATTTCTTTTCGACTGAAGAAAGACCGACATGAACATCTTGCGTGACATAGGGTGAGCAATTTATCAGGAAAGTTTTATACTAAAAAGTGAACTACTCTTTAAAAATAAGATCTTCACCCAAGTGCACACTACAAGACTGAAGTCCTTTTACTGTATGTTTTAAATCTACAATGAGAAGCCTCGGTTCAAAGTGTGTAATTGGCCTTTGAGGCACTCATATAAAGAGCACTGGAGATAACAGAACTTACCTTCATTTTTCTCGGAGTGTTTCTTGATCGCCTCCTTGAGTTGTGCGATTTCTTCTTGAAGCTTCTCCACTGCTCTTTCACTCTTCTCCACATCCTCACACACTTTCTGTATGACAAAAGATGGATATGAAATTGTCATGATTTACTGATATTTAAATCACACTGGATAAAATTTCACAGCTAAAAGGAAATGTAAATACTAACCTGCATTTCTCCTAACAAAGCATCATTCATGCTGCTGATATTTTTGACCTCTTTTAAATCATCCCCTGAGCAGAAGAATTTTGGCCTGAGAGATGAGGAAAAAAATAATTTATCAATCAAAAAGAAAAAGGCTAGATCACATGTGAGTGGTGCTCACTCATGCATTGCCAGGGTATCGCTATGCGATTGCTTTGGCTTCCTAAATGTGTATTCTTGCCCTGGAAATAGTGGTTCAGTTTGGCCAACCAAACGCCTTTTGTTCCTCACACAATTTTTTTGCACTCTTCTTCCTGATTTAACATTTGGCAGTCTATAGTACTCCAAATGTTCATGTCTGACGGATTAGTACAGCCCAAAACATGACAATAATTGACCATTTTCAGCAGCAATAATCAACAAAATATGCAAGGTTTTATAAATGTGCATTGATCTGTGGTTTTAAGGATAGTTGTCCATGTCATGATCCTCCAGACCTCTTCGATATTCTAACCTCTAGATGTACCTACTTAAAGAGTTAGTTCAGCCAACGATTAAAATTCTGTCATTAATTACTCACCCTCATGTCGTTCCAAACCCATAAGACCTTTGTTTATCTTCGGAACACAAATTAAGATATTTTTGATGAAATCCAAAAGCTTTCTGACCCTGCATAGACAGCAACACAACTTGTTCAAGGCCCAGAAAGGTAGGACAAGGTAGTAAGGACATCCTTAAAATAATCCATGTGGCATCAGTGGTTTAACAGTAATTTTACAAAGCTAAAATTTAACCGTGGACTATTTTTAACAATGTTCTTACTATGTTTCTGTGCCCCGGAACATTTCCGTTACATTGCTGTCTATGAAGGGTTACAAAGCTTTGGATTTCCTCAAAAATATCTTAATGTGTTCCGAGGATGAACAAATGTCTTATGGTTCGGAACGACATGAGGGTAATTAATGACAACATTTTTTTTTCCTTTAACTGCAATTAAAAGATAGAAATTTTGAATGTACCTGTGTCGATTAATAGCTCGACTCTCTCCTAAAGATGGACATGTGCCTGATACACTCCAGTAGTCCTGCTGTTCAAGGTTTCCCAGGTTGCTCACCAAGATGGGGATGCTGATGTACTGGCTGCATGGAGATAATAAATACATCGTTACATTAAAGGAGAAGTTCACTTCCAGAACAAAAATTCACAGATAATCTACTCACCCCCTTGTCATCCAAAATGTTCATGTCTTTCTTTTTTCAGTCGTAAAGAAATTGTTATTTGAGGAAAACCTTTCAGGATTTTTCTCCAAGTCCATACAGTGTACTTCTACGGTGCCCACGAGTATGAACTTCCAAAATGCAGTTTAAATGGTGCTTCAAAGTGCTCCAAACAAGTCAAGAAGGGTCTTATCTAGTGAAACGATCAGTTATTCAAAAACCCTGACAATTTATATAGTTTTTAACTTCAAATCTTCATCTTGTCTAGCTCTGTGCGTACTCTGTGTATTCTGGTTCAAGACAGTTAGGGTAGGTCAAAAAAACTCTTCTCCAACTTCAAAAATGTCCTACATCGCTGCAGAAGTACCGACCAAGTGTTTACAAAGTGAACATGCAAAGAAGATCAGATGGTAAAATGGCGATGTAGGATGATTTAAGTTAGCAGAGAAAATAAGATGGGAGTTTTTTGACATACCCTAACCCTTGAACCGGAATTAACAGAGTACAAGCAGAGCTAGGCAAAATGAGGTTTAAAAGTTTTTGTTTTTGAAAATAAGCTGCATTTCAACTGCATTTTGGAAGTTCAAACTCACAGGCTCCATAGAAGTCCACTTTATGAAGAGAAATCCTGAAATGTTTTCCTTAGAAAACATAAATTCTTTACGCCTGAAAAAAGAAAGACTTTAACATCTTGGATGACAAAAGGGTGAGTGAATTATTTGTAAAAAAAAAAAAAAAAAAATTCTAGAAGTGAACTTTAATTCTCAAAGCTTCAAAAATTCTGCTGAATGTTTGTATGACAGAGTTGATCTCACCTGCTGTGCCAAATGAAAGCTGAGAACTCAAGGCGATGGGTGGAGCCTGATGCTGTTGCCTGAGACGGTGTGAGCAGCATGAAAACAAGTTCCTGATTGGACAGAATCTTCCTCATATTCTGATGAATCACTTGTTCCATGAAGGTCATTTGCTGTCTGGTGTTTCTTCGTTGTCTGTACCAACCAATCACATTCTCCTTGACGCAAGTAAATGTGTAATACGAAAAACATAATTTGTTAATGCAAATCACATTTTGGATATATTCAGCAGTAGAAAATGAGCAAATGTTTTAGAAAGTAGGACATACCTCTTTGTAATCAGACAAAATCTGTCTTATTTTTTCCTCACTCACATCACCAACATTACTGTAGAAGCTGTCAAGAGGATTGAGGCAATGGTAAATAAAATTTCAATGTTTTTAAAGTGTCTCTATCGGTGGTTTTCAACTAGTGAGTTGTGGTCCAATATATATATATATGACCCTGAACCACAAACCAGTCTTAAGTAGCATGGGTATATTTATAGCAATAGCCAAAAATACATTGAATTGGATCAAATTGATCAATTTTTCTTTTTTGCCAAAAATCATTAGGATATCAAGTAAAGATCATGTTCTTTGAAAATGTTTTGTTAATTTCCCACCATAAATATATCTTATATTATAACTTAATTTTTGATTAGTGATATGCATTGCTAAGAACTTCATTTGGACAGCGATTTTCTCAATATTTAGATTTTTTTTTTTGCACCCTCATATTACAGATTTTCAAATAGCTGTATCTCGGCCAAATATTTTCCTATCCTAACAAAGTGAAACCATACATTAATGGAAATCTTATTTATTCACTTTTCATCAGATGTATAAATATCAATTTAAAAAAAGGACCCTTATGACTGGTTCTATGGTCCAGGGTCACTACTTAATGTCCAAATGTGAAAACCATAAAAAAAAGAGGTTTATAAAGAAAAATACTGAACAGCTGACTTACCTATGGAGTTTATCACAAGGGATGTGTTTCTGAATATCTAAAAAAAGACAAAACATAATGACACCAGTGCTTTGTTATGGTATATTCATCATGTGATTTATGGTCCTTCTTTGGGTTTTGTATTTTGACTATTTTATAAAAATATGAACTAAGTACAGTCAACTTACTTATGGTGTGCTCAAATTGTATGTGATCAATTTGTGAGTCTGTGATCCTACAGTTCTCCTCTCCAACACTCTCTCCAAGAATAAGACCTTCCTTTAAACACAACGCAGATGTAAACAGAAGTTATTGGACTGAGGAAATGCTTAGCATACATTTTTGACGACTTAGTTTGCAATTTAATTCACAACCAAGGGTTATATGGGTAAGTTACATTGGGATCTTTTGATACTTACCACATCCGCATCACTGTTCAAATGATGAAACATCAGGGAACTCAACACGAAACCAGATATTCGGACAGTTGTATTGAATTCCTCCATGCTTTTGGACTAAACCGTTTGTTAACTATCGCAACATCATAGTTTTAAGTAGGAGTTTCCAGGAGACAAGCATAAACTTTCTGCGCTTGTAGGTTTCGTTTAGTTATTCTCTGCATAAGAGACGGCAGTTTATAGCTAAACTCTTACTTATGCTGCCATCATGTGGTGCGGAGGATACGAGTTGCACATTACAAAACAGCACTGACATAAGTTCTCAGGAAAGTACTTGTGATTTTAAAGCATGTTTTTGTTTTGAGGGGACTTTTAGACGAACAGGATTTTTGGATTTGGATTTCATGCTAGCAAAATTTCGCTACTTCCAAGTAAGAAACGCTGTGTGAATAATAATTTTAATCAATAATTTTTAAGAATTATTATTTTTTAATTGATTTAAAAACAGTTAAACTATTTGAAATAACTGTTTTCTATTTGAATATATTTCAAAATGTAATTTATTCCTGTGAACAGAGCTAAATGTTCAACATCATTGCAGTTTTCAGTGTCACATGATCCTTCAGAAATCATTCTAATATACTGATTTGCTGTTCAAGAAACATTTTTATTTTATTATTAGCGATATTTAAGACAGTTGAGTACATTTTTTCATGATTCTTTGGTGAATAAGAAGATTTATCTGAAATAAAAGTATTTTTAAAAAAAGAGAAATGAATACTTTTATTTAGCAAGGATGCTTTAAATTGATCAAAAGTGATGATAAAGACATTTATTATGTTGCAAAAGATTCCTATGTCTGATAAATTCTGTTCGTTTGAACTTTATATGCATCAAAGAAATCTAAAAAAACTCTACTCAGCTGTTTTCAACATAATAATAATAATACTACATATTTTTGAGCAATATTTTAATGATTTCTGAAGGATCATGTGAGTGGAATGAAGCTGAAAATTCAGCTTTGAACTAACAGGAATACATTTAATTTTAAAATACATTCAAATAGAAAACTGATATTTATTTTAAATAGTAACAATATTTCGGAATTGTACTGTTTTCGCTGTGCATTCGATCAAATAAAAACAAAAAAACGTACTGTTTAAAAACTTTTGACTGGTAGTAGCCTATGTGTGTGTTTAATGTTTTTAAAATATTTAATGTGTTAGGCTTTTGATTAACTTATCGTTTAGCGATACATTTTCTTTTATTATGGTTGTACATAACACTATTAAGATAACATATTATATAAAGTGACACAAGGTGGCGCTAGTACATTATTTAACACCATATGTGTCCGAACTTTGTATCCAGTCACACGAGAACTTTTTCGGACATAGTTTCAGGATTTTGGGACATATCGTATATATAACATCAACTTCAGACGACTGGAATGAACAAATGAATGTTATCGAGGTATTGTGAAGGCGTTATATTGAATCTTGAATCGTTGTTGTTTAACTGCTCATGTGATACTGTTGTTATGTTCTTATGGCACAGCGGTTTCTGATAACGGAAAGGAGACGGACAACACAAACCCTAAACGTTTTCGATAATTATTTAACAGCTGCCATTATAGTTTGCTAAAATTATCTTGTAGAATTGCATTTAGATAATATGCATTTCCGATAAGCTTTTAGGAAAAGTGTACTTAAAGGGGTTAATGCATTACGGAGACCCTTACAACAGAGTTTCCGCCGAAATAAGGAAACAAGCCACAACTGTCTTATATTTGTGACCCTGGACCACAAAACCAGTCACAAGGGTCCTTTTTTTTTAAATTGAGATTTATACATCATATGAAAGCTGAATTAAGCTTTTCATTGGTGTATGGTTCGTTAGGATAGACAACATTCGGAGGAGATACAACTAACGTTATTTGAAAATCTGTAATCAAAATCGCCTTTAAAGTTGTCCAAATTAAGTTCGTGGCAATGCATATTACTAAACAAAAGATTAAGTTTTGATTTACAGTAGAAAATACAGTACAAAATATCTTCATGGACTATGATCTTAACTTAATATCCCAATGATTTTTGGCATAAAAGAAAAATCGATCATTTTGACCCATACAATGTATTTTTGGCTGTTGCTACAAATATGTCTGTGCTACCTAAGACCGGTTTTGTGGTCCGGGATCAAATGTTATATCATAAAATACCATAATAATTACTACAGCTATCCACAAATGTCATATAAATTAAGTAAAATGTAAATTCCACAGTTACTACAGCTATTAGCCACAAATACGGTAAAAATAAACAAAACAGACATACCATAGTTACTACAACAAGACACAAATGTCATAAATTAATATAAAATATTAATGATAATAAACTTGTTGATCTATTAGCCCTCACTACAAGAAAAACAAGAAAATTATATGAAATAAAATGATAAAAAATATTCAGGTTCTTATATAAAATACAAAGGTTCTTATTAGCTGTTTGAGTTTACATAATATATTTGTTAACTGAGTAAAATCATAATTTATGTCAGTTCATCAAGCTTTTTTTATTTTTGTGTTTTAAAAATGTTTAACCATGGACCACAAAACCAGTCAAGGGTCAATTTTGTGAAATTGAGATTTATACATCACCTGAAAGCTTAATAAGTAAACTTTCCAGTGATGTTGGATGTATTGATGTATTATAAATGATGAATTTGTTAGCGCAGAACAATATTTGGCTGAGATACAACTATTTGAAAACCTGAGGGTGCCAAAAAAATCTAAATATTAAAAAATCGCCTTCAAAGTTGTCTAAATGAAGCTCTTTGCAATGCATATTACTAATACAAAATTTTAGGGTTTGATATATTTATAGTAGGAAATTTACAAAATATCTTCATGGAACATGATCTTTAAATAATACAAATATACCCGTGCTACTTATGATTTGTTTTGTGGTCTAGGGTCACATTTGTTAAGGTAAACTCAGCAATAAACAGGTCATATGCTGTATAGTAATACAGAAACAGGCCAACCACATGAAAAAAATTCCCAGAGGTAGTACTAAGATTACGAAATTTTAAACACACACAACCTCTGTTTTGGCTTTTACCTTCACTCGCTTGAGCAGATGGCCCAAGCCCAGAGCCCCGTCCCATAGACTGACAGGAAGAAGAGCAGAGAGATATGGAAGGTGCTTGGAACATTGCATTCATGCTCTTCCAGGTGTGGCTGACCATAGTAGCTGGGCTTATCGTGTTACCTGCCATGTTTGGTGTGTCCCTGGGCTTCACAGATATCTACATCAAGGTGTTGGTCAAGACACTAGAGGTAAAGGCTCTAAATTATATCGATTTATTAAATTGCTTTTCACATCTGATCATATATAAATCAATTGCTCATGCAAACTTAGAAACTTCTTTCCTCTACCTAGACCTGACAGGAGTTGATGATGCCAAGATAAACTTGCAAAAGAGGGTCAAAAGGCATGAAACTAAAATAAATTGTCAAGAGTTTTTAATTTTTAATCTAGAACAGGACATAATGATCTTTGATTTGTACTTCAGGACAGTTCAAGCGATCCCTGAATATAGGAAGCACTGTGTCAAAGGTTACTTGAAAATAAACTTGTGTTTTATGGCAGTGGGCGACTCTCAGAATCCAAAGAGGACAGAAGGAACAGCCAACATTGCCACCACAGACAGCCAACGGTGAGTAAAATGAGAATGTCTTTCAATGCAAAATGAGTGGAAAACATCATGTGCATAAAACACAAGTGTTTGATTTCATGAAAATGTCATGTGAAGCCACAGGTTCCTCTTTGGAATTATGGATGCTGCATATTAGACAATAATTTAAAAAGTTTGCTGCATTTTTAAATACATCTTTAAAGCATTAATGCAGTACATTCATATGATAACTAAAGTCGTAAACTTTTTTTTTGCTTTTATTATTGGCCTGTTGCCTGTCAGTCATGGTCAGTCTGTTGAACATACTGTAATTGGTATTGCAGCAAGTGGTGGATTTCATAATTTCAGTTGATCTTATTTATGAACTTTACCCGGCTTCAGACAAGGCATTTTTTGCCTCAATCTGGTGCTCAGGACACACATGATTTTTCCCTTCTGGAGCATCAGTAAGCATTTGAACGTTCTGTTATAGTTGCATTTGAGTCCCTCAGCTGTCATTGGTGAGAAAAGATAGATCTCAAAATTATATAGTCATTGTTGGAAAGGGTTCAAATACACCAAAACGCTGGAAAACCAAAGAATTTGTGGGACCTGAAGGATTTTTCTGTGGAACAGCAGACAGGACTATATGTAACCATCTTTAATGTGAAATATCTTATTCAGGTCAGTACTAAATAAACAATAAGATGCATTTTGTATGATCCCTCTTATTTTGGTAGAAAAAAATGAAGATGCTGCAGATTCTGAAAGGGGGATGTAAACTTTTGACCTCAACTGTATATCAAGACCAAAAAAACAAAAAAACAAATGAAAATGGAGGCAACTGTGTCACATAGTGGTGCTCCACAAGCATTGTGCAATTTCTCCTTTTCTATCTCGTCTCATTTCAAATTCATAATGTGTTCTCAGGGATCATCGAGAAAGATGATGGCTCTATGGAGGAGGAGATCGGAGAGCTGCGGCGATCCCATCCTAAAAATCTGGTGGGGGGAGACTTTACACTCTGTGATGCCTTTTATTTCTGTAAGAAAGGCATTGAGAACATTGTTGAGGATCAGGTGACTCAGCGCTTCACGTCGGAGGAACTGGCTTCTTGGAACCTCCTCACGCGAACCAACAACAACTTTAGTTACATCAGTGTGCGGCTCACCATCATATGGGGCCTGGGAGTTTTTATACGTTACTGTATCTTGTTGCCTCTCAGGTGAGACTGGAGTGTTTTTTTATTCATTCAAGTGACATTAAGCCATCAAGGATGCATTAAATTGATCAAAAGTGCTTTTTTACATTATGAATGCTATTCTTTTAGACTTATAATCATCATATAAAACTGAAAATAATGTATCAAGGTTTCTACAAAATCATAATAACAGGAAATATTTCTTGAATGCTAAATCAGCATTTTAGAATAATGTCTGAAGGATCATGTGATACTGAAGACTGGCGTAATGGCTGCTGAAAATTTAGTTTTGATCACAGGAATAAATATTACATTTTTAAATATATTTACATAGAAAGCATCTATTTTACATTGTAATATAATTTTCTCTCTTCTTCTCATCAAGTCTGCATTTATTTGATCCAAAATACAGCGAAAAACGGTAATATTTTAAAATAGTTTTACTATGTGAAATACCTGTTTTACAATTTAAAATGTAATTTATTTCTGATTTTAAAGCTGATTTAGCATCATTACTCTAGTTAAATGATCCTTCAGAAATTATTATAATAGTCTGAATTGTTACTAAAAACATTTATTATTATTATTATGTTGAAAACTATTTCAGGTTTCTTTGATGAATAGAAAGTAATAATGGACAGCATTAGTCTGAAATAAAAATATTTTGTAACATTATAAATGTCTTTATCATCACTTTTGATAAATGTAAAGTATCCTTGCTAAATAAAAGTATTATTTTATATACTTTATGGGTTATAGAAATAAAAAATGTATACTGACTCCAAGCTTTTGAATGGGATAGTATATAATATTACAAAAGATTTTTATTTCAGATAAATGCTGATCTTTGGATCTTTTTGTTCATCAAAAAAATCCTGAAATAACTGTTTTATAATAAAAATTATTATTATTATTAATAATAATAATAATAATAAATATTTATTAAACAGCAAATCAGCATATTAGAATAATTTCTAAAAGATCATGTGACACTGAAGACTAGAATAATGATGCTGAATATTTAGTTTTGATCACAGGAATAAATACAATTTCAATTTTAAATTATTTGATAGAAAACACTGATGTTAAATAGTAAAAATATTTTACAATATTTCAGTTTTTCTGTACTTTGGATCAAATAAATGCAGGTTTGGTGAGCAGAAGAGACATTTCCCACTCCCAGTTCTCATTATTGTGTCCTGGAATTTGGACCTGCATCTCTTATTTGTGATTTACCCATATGCATTAATCATGTCATTGCTCTTTGTCATAGGATCACATTGGCAGCTATTGGATTGAGTTGGCTAGTGATAGGCACTACTCTTGTCGGATTGCTTCCTAACAGCAAGTAATTAATATTTCATGATGTAATTAGTTATATCACATTCTCTCGTCCCCGATTTATAGACTGCCTGAGTAAGAAATATGTCAAACCAAATCAAACATGTTTGCTATGAAATTCTGACCTTGAGAGTTTCAAGAAGCACTTCCTAACAGAAAAGCTCTGTCTCTTTCAGTGCAAAGAACTGGCTCAGTGATTTGGTTCATATTACATGCTACAGAATATGTGCCAGAGGCCTGTCTGCTACTATCCGCTATCATAATAAGTGAGCCACTGTTTCTTTTTTTATCCCAGTCTTTCCCATTTGATCGTCGTCTCACTGTCTTCGGTTTCGCTCTCTGTGTTTTTCTCCAATGGTCTGCTAAGTATGCAAATGTAAAACAGGTCTCAAAAAGAGTACAGTATGCCAGCTTTTTTCTGGCAAAGACGTCAATGTAACAGCTTGTTGCATTAGGTCACAAACCTCAGAAAAAACATATTTGGTGACCAAAAACTCGTTAGTCAGCTAGAAAAATTAACTCTAGAGAGGAGCATTTTGCTAAATATATGCACCATATAACATATGCATTATAATGCTTACTGTTCTTCAATGTTTAATTTATGTTTGAAATATAGTTATGTAATTCTAACATTATTATAATAAAAACTTCATTGAGTAAAATGTAAGTGCTTATATACAAATCAGTTTTCAATATTATAGTAATGTACTACTAACTGACTCTCCTGTATATTTTACAGCATTAGTTGATTTTTTTTCCTTGTGAAAATTTGGCATGTACTATACCTGATATGTATCCAAAATAAACAATATCGAATTGAATCACAAGCTTGTAAATCAGAATCTAATTTCGACGAAATTTGTGTCAAAACCCGGCCCTACTTACAATGTCTCATTGTCATTCACGCTCATGTACACACCTTTTTAACACGCGCTAATATAGTCACATGACCGCTGTTTTTTATATTTGTCTCATGGGATGCATCACAGAGAGAATCGTCCGAAAAAAGGAGGTATCTGTGTTGCCAACCACACTTCCCCAATTGACATTGTCATTCTGGCGAATGATGGATGTTATGCTATGGTGAGTCACGCTGACCATATGTGACATTGTGTGTCTGTAAAAGGTCTCAGGTGTCTTTAACTCAGTTTCATTCTCCTCAGGTAGGTCAAGTTCATGGAGGCCTCATGGGGGTCATCCAGAGGTCAATGGTGCGGTCCTGTCCCCATGTGTGGTTTGAGAGATCTGAGATGAAAGATCGCCATGCGGTTGCCAAAAGGTGACAAAGTGTGTGTTGATCAGTCTTGTGGAGTATAACATGTCACTGCTTAGGACATAAAATTCAAACTTTGCTGTTTTTGCAGGTTGAAAGACCATATTGCTGATAAAACTAAGCTGCCAATCCTGATCTTCCCAGAGGGTAAAAGTTATATCCAATTGCAATTATGGGGAAAAAATGGAATTCTGTTTCAACTTTCAGTTGCTACATACATTGGTGGCCATAATTATTAGAACACCACTATTTTCACCAGCTAAAATATGGTTTTAAGTCAGGTATTTCTATCTTTTGCTAGTGTGTCAGTAGGAAATATAAGTTTACATTTCCAAACGTTCATTCCAGTGAGATATTGTTGGCTGAGATATTGTTTAAGGAGTCTGACAACAGTCAGTGCTCCACACAGAGATCTGATCTCATCATCATCCAGTCTGTCTGGAATGACATGAAGAAACAGAACAAACTGTGACAGGCTAAATCTTGAAGAATTGTGGCAACATCTCCAAGATGCGAAGTATCCAAGAGACCTACCTGCAAAGCTACTTGAAAAACTTTGCGCAAATGCAATTAGAGCAAAATCTGTAAACGCAAAGGATGGTCACACCAAATGTTGATTTAATTTAGTTAACAGAAGTTAACTGATAAAGAAATTCTATTTATGCCATTATTTATGACAGCATCCTCATTTTACAGCATTTTACACAAGGGCCTAAAACTTTGAACAGTACTGTAGCTTTGCATATAGGTTTCTTAAAGCATCTTGGAGACGTTGTCACAGTTCTTCTGGTTTTAGTCTGTCTCAGTTTGTTCTGTCTCTTCATGTCATTCCAGACAGACTGGATGATGATGAGATCAGATCTCTATGTGAAGCACGTTGTCAGACTCCTTGTGCAAACAAAAATCTCACTGGATTATAACAATTAAATGCAAAAATGAATGTTAATGAAATGTAAAAGGATATTTCCTACTGACACACTACACCAAAAGATAGAAATAACTTAAAACCATTTTAACTGGTGAAAATACTAGGGTTCTAATAATTTTGGCCACCACTGTAGATATTATCTCACAATTGTGAGAAAAAAGGTGATAAAAAGTTGTAATTACATTTTAATATTTCATGTTTCTTTTTTGGATTAAATCTCCCAGAGTCCTGAAAGTCCGTCTTTGTGTTTCTTGTAGGAACTTGCATTAATAATACATCAGTCATGATGTTCAAGAAGGGAAGCTTTGAAATCGGTGGAACTATATACCCAGTAGCAATCAAGGTATCGAGTACCAACAGCCCAGTGTTTTCCTACAGCAGTATTACAGTTACCCTTTGAAAGGGACATACCTCATGTACTTCTCTCTGTCAGTATGACCCTCAGTTTGGAGATGCCTTTTGGAACAGTGCCAAGTACAACATGGTGAGCTACCTCCTCAGAATGATGACAAGCTGGGCCATCGTGTGCAACGTTTGGTACCTCCCACCTATGACACGACAGGTAAGCAGAAACATCCATCCATCTATCTGTTCTCCAAACTGCTTGTCCTGTGAAAGGTCACAGGGATGCTGGAGCCTGAGCAGAAACATGAAATAGGGTCATTTTTGATATTTGAGGAAAATGATAAACATTAGATAGTTCACCCAAAAATGAAAATTTGATGTTTATCTGCTTACCCCCAGGGCATCCAAGATGTAGGTGACTTTGTTTACTCAGAGGAACACAAACAAAGATTTTTAACGAAAACCGGTGCAGTCTGTCAGCCAAATAATGGCAGTGGATGGGCACCAGACCTTTAAAAGTAAACAAAAACATGCACAGACAAATCCAAATTACACCCTGTGGCTCGTGACGATACATTGATGTCCTAAGACACGAAACTGTTGTTTTTTGCCAGAAACTGAACAGTATTTATATCATTTTTCACCTTTAATACACAGCCACGTCCATCTCTCCTGAGCACGAGCTCATCATCCGGCTCATGACATGTGTATGCTCTCTGGCGTAGTATACGCAAACGCCGGAAGGGGAAATTGGTGAAAAGTCCCGGATGAGTTTGCGCAAGCAAACGTAATCTTTTAGCTTTAAATCAGTTTGAACAAGCAGGATACGCGCAAGTAATTACCATTTTGAATAGCCGCTATACCCACAATCTCTGTACTGTGTAAACAATGAGTGTCGTATACATGCGACAGATCGCTTCCGGCGTTTGCGTATACTACGCCAGAGCACGTACACATGTAAAGTGCCTGATGCTAAACTCGTGCTTAGGAGAGATGGACGTGGCTGTGTAACAAAGGTAAAAATTGATATAAATACTGTTCACGATCGTTTCGTGTCTTAGGACATCAATGTATCGTCACGAGCTGCAGGGTGTAATTTGGATTTGTCTGTGCATGTTTTTGTTTACTTTTAAAGGTCTGGTGCCCATCCACTTCCAGTAATTGGCTGACAGACTGCACCAGTTTTTGTTAAAAATCTTTGTTTGTGTTCTGCAGAGGAAACAAAGTCACCTACATCTTGGATGCCCTGGGGGTAATCAGATAAACATCAAATTTTCATTTTTGGGTGAACTATCCCTTTAAGCATACAGTGTCTCCTCAAAAGAATGGATGGAAAAAAAATTCATAGTACTACAATAAAACAACACTTTTTATACATTAAAAGTTTATAAATCACTCGAAACATTGTCCAACAGTGACACTAGCAGGTGAAGTTATAGCAGGAGTCTGCGTCTTTCTCGCCTCTCCTGAGCCCATTGAGTTTTAACAGACCCCTAAAGCATGTGGAATGTTTGGTGGGGGGTAATTCAAAATGAATGGGGGAATGTGATAGGAGGCAATGCATTCATCGCGATTGTTTGGAGAAGACTGGTTATGATCGGCTATGATTGGTTTATGTGATAAATCCTGCCTGTTGTGTACATTCGCAAATCAGTCTAAATGAAAAATATAATGCCGTTAATGGAAAGACTTTAAAAAGTAAGTAAACAACTCACATATTTAGATATAACCACTTTGTTACATCAAATTAAGACATATAATAGCCTGAAAACAATAGCCTGATCTTTGGGAGTTTATAGTAAGTTATCAGCTTAGTGAAATTTTAAGTAAATCTTTGTGTCTGTGACCAGTATTTGCTGAGCACTGATGACTGATGATCCGATCTTTTTATTGTATCTGTAAATCTGAATATGCATTTTGTAGGATGGAGAGGATGCTGTTCATTTTGCTAACAGAGTGAAATCAGCCATAGCAGATCAGGGAGGACTCGTGGATTTGTCTTGGTAAGAATACAAACGATCCTGCACAACATATTATAAACAAATGTTAATATTAAAAAATACATTTATTTTTACCAAAAAATAAAGAAGTCTCTTCTGCTCTCCAAGCCTGCATTTATTTAATTCAAAGCACAGCAAAACTGTATAATTGTGAAATATTTTTACTATTTAAAAGAACTGCTTTCTATTTGAATACATTTGAAAATGTAATATATTGTTTTAATTTTAAAGCTGAATTTTAGCATCATTACTCCAGTCACATGATTCCTCAGAAATCATTCTAATATACTTATTTGCAGCTTACAAAACATTTATTACTATTATTATGTTAAAAACAGCTGAGTAGATTTTTTTCAGGTTTCTTTGATAAATAGAAAGTTCAGAATAACAGCGTTTACCTGAAATAGAATTTTTTTTTACCATTAGAAATGTACTTTTTTACCACTTCTGAACAATTTAAAGCATCCTTGCTAAATAAAAGTATTAATTTATATAATCCACCCTCCCCCCAAGCTTTTGAATGGTATAGTAATTAATGTTACAAAAGCTTTTTTTAATTTCAGATAAATGCTGATCTTTGGATCTTTCTATTCATCAAAGAATCCTGAAAAAAAATGTACTCAACTGTTTTAAATATTGATAATAATAAATGTTTCGCGAACAGCAAATCAGAATATTAGAAAGATTTCTAAAGGATCATGTGACACTAAAGATTGGAGTATTAATGCTGAAAATTTAGCTTTGATCACAGGAATAAATTACATTTTAAAATATATTCAAATAGAAAGCAGTTATTTTAAATAGATAAAATATTTCACAATATTACTAATTTCGCTGTATTTTGGATCAAGTAAATGCAGGCTTGGTGAGCAGAAGAGAATTCTTTAAACAACCAATCTTAAAAATCTTCTGACTGCTAGTGTATATTTAGTAGTGGATGACAAGTAGGATGACAACCAAATATTGGTCTGGCTAATGAGAGTCTATCACAAATCTTTGATATTCACAAAGTATCACTGCGTTTCAGGGATGGAGGACTGAAGAGGGAAAAGGTGAAAGAGTCATTGAAAGAGGAGCAACAGAAGATGTACAGCAGTATGATCGTAGGCTCGGACTTTCACGAAGCCTCTGTTGGTCCCACGTAAATTTCATCTCACACTATTTATGAACTTGATGATCTAAAAGTGTGAAACACTTCTAGCTCAGCCACCAGACTCAATCATTCAGCGTCCATCGGGCACAGGCTCACAGCTGTGCGATGTTACTTCATTTTGATTTATCGATATTTTTTTTTAACTGGAAAATGTTTCTTGAGATCTGAGCGTTTTTAAATGTGTTATATAGTTACATGACTTGCTGAAATACTCAGATTCTCTTTGTTCTCAATCGTTGCTGGGATTTGCATGTTAAAACATCCACTTGTGCATGTACACATTGTATTCCTGTTACATTTGTCAGAGCTGCACACTTCTCAGGTCCAGTGGGCTGTTCCTGTGTGGACACTAGAGGTCACTGTTACCAAGCGAAAGACAATTTTGAGCCACATTAGACGGCTCACTATCATGATTGCCTTTGCTAATAAAATAATGAAATTAAATATTCATCTCTCCAAGCATCAGTAACACAATATTTAGCAGTCCTATAACAGAATCACTTGTATTCTCAAAGTACGCGACGTGAGCGAAACCAGCGTAGAATGTAAACATACAACAATTACATTAAGCCTTTTCAGCCCTCAGCGAAAAGGCAAATCTGTCTCCCTTGTGTCAATTAGTGATGGGTGATGCACAAAGCACCATTGAGCTCTTGATTGCAGGAGCACCAGCTCATTTTACTTAGAGCTCCATTGAAACGTCCGCCATTATAAAGTCATTAGGCGTTAAGATTTCGCTGCGGAAAGTGGACAGAAAGTTTCCCAGCAGCACAGGAAGAGGAGAGGGCGAAGTCACGGTAAATTCAAAGAGGGGACGGTGAGCGATATGTGCTTACTGCGATGGCAGTTTAATAAAGAAAGCATAGAGTGTGAAATAGAACATAGTTATTCTCTGGCACAGAGGGCTGGAGCGGGCTTAGCTTTCTCTCTTTCTCTCCGTCTGCGATCCCTAGACGATCCTCCAGCCCCCGTGAAAGGCAGCGGCGGGCTTTAATAACAGTCCTGCAACTTAAATTGCTTGAACAGAAATGTTTGTTCTCCCCTAACAGGATTGTAAATTATTAATCGGATCTGAAGCCGATTTTATAACCTGATTGTTGAGGTGGGATTCTCCACGAGCAGTGCTCTGGCACACCATTTACTGTGATGTATGTGTCTGCACATCTTTATATCCAATTTAATGTGATTCGGATAGATTTCAAAGCGACATCATAAAAAGCATGGAAGTGACCCCGATGTAGACTCCGTGCGACGGGCGACCACGTCTCTGTATTTTGATTCGATTTCCGCGATTTCTGTTTTTACCCACATGTGATCTATACAAATGTAATGCCAGTACACTCAGTAAATATGAATAAATCACTAAATTAGATCATTTTCCTGGAGAATGTAGTTCAAGCTGGACATCATTTTAAATCACAGCTTGCCTGGAACTGACTGGCTTACCTAATCACGAGGGTAAATGACCTCGCTTCTGCCGAGGACCTGCCATTAGTTAGAGCCCGATGTTTTTAAATACATTGTTCTACCATCTTTTCTGTGACTCGAGTGCACCTCCTACACTAATGCATGAGATCTTGAGGTACAATACGTCTCCGAGGGAAAAATCAATAGAGGAATCCTGGAAGAAGTCTCCGCAGACTCTTTTCTCGAAAAGCTCGGCACGAGTTTTAGTCCTCGAATATGCTCAAATAGCAATTGCTAATTTACTCCTTTCTTTGCATGCTAATTAAACCAGTTATCTAAGAGAACTGAATTACCTTAGATTGTGGTTTTAATGTCATGTTTTGTTTATCTGAGCAGTGCACTTCACAATTGATGCTTCTTTGCTTGTTTCCAGCAAGACCTGACTGAAAAAAATGGATTACCGAAAACATATATGGTCCAAATCAAAGAGCTGGCGTGGTGTCTGAGGAGAGGAAAAATAATACAATGAAAGAAGTGTGCTCGGCTTTTGTCGTAGACTTAGATATGTCCTCTCTTGGACCGTAGCTGGAACCAAAGGATGTGCATGATGCTTTAACATGGTACACTGTGAATGCAGGAGAAAAAAAATCTTTCAAGACATGTCTCAATCTTAAACTGAACAGAACTGTTTAAATGCAGCAAAGAGCAGCATGTAATATATACAGTCAAACCAAAATGTATTCAGACACCTTCAAAAATTCTCAAGAGTTAAACTGTCAGAGTTAAACTGTCAATTCTTCTTGATATTCTCAAATGAATTAGTCAAACCCAAATGTATTCAGACACCTTTAACATTTCTCACATTATCATTATTCGCTATAGTTTAGAAATAGTAATAAAATATGACAAGAACTCAAGAGTTAAACTGTGTCAGAACAAATTTATCTTGATAATCACAAATGAATTACAGTCAAACCCAAATGTATTCAGACACCTTCAACATTTCTCACATTATCACAGTTTTTTCACTCTAGTTTAGAAAATGGCAATAAAATATGACGAGAACTCAAGAGTTAAACTGTGTCAGAACAAATTCTTCTTAATAATCACAAATAAATGACAGTCAAACCCAAATGTATTCAGACACCTTTAAAATTTCTCACATTATCACAGTTTATTCACTATAGTTTAGAAAATGGTAATAAAATGAACAAATTCATCTTGATAATGTCAGATAACTTTGATAGAAAGGTATGTAACAAAACACGGTCAGGTTAAAGTGTCAAATCAAATTTTAGTCCCAAATTTTTTTTACTGGTATGAAGAGTTTGTGGTTATAATATGTCAGAGTTTACTTTATTTTGCTATCCTCACTTACATAAATGAACTATAGTGTCCTGCACCCACTAGTAAAAAAGTATCAAAAATTATATCTGGTTTGACTGTATAATGGAGAACAAAAAAAGTTATCATAATACAGCAATATATAGATTTCATTAACTTTAAAATCAACAGGTGGGTTATATGCGGTTGATCAGCCCAGCAGATGTCAATATGCTCGCAATGTTTCATCAACACTGTCTACTGTATATTGGCAGGATACAAGAAGAGAAATCATATGCCTAACTCATTTGCAATTCTACCTGATTAACATACCTTAATGAAACAGGCTATAATTGGACCACATTGATTTTTTTTCCCTTTTTGATTGAGCTAAAATGGAGTCTGAACTTCTTTGAGTCTGAGGGCTGATTGATCTGCGGCGAGATTCAAGACTATTCAGTTTGAAAAATAATTATGTTCTTATAATCAGCTGAAATTTTGATACAGCAGTTGCTTAAGTTGAATCTTTTAACTCGGGTGTATACATTTTCAAAAACACTTTACAATAAGGCGTCATTTGTTAACATTAATGTATTAACTAACATGAACAATGAACAATACATTTATTACAGTATTTATTAAATTTATATTGTAAATAAAAACACAGTCGTTCATTGTTTGTTCAGGTTCACAGTGCATCAACTAATATTAACAAACAAAACTTGACTACTAGATACTGATACTGATGTAAATTATTGCACATGAGGAAGGGGTCAAATTTGCTTTTTAAAAAATTAGTTTTTAGTTCTGTGTCAGTACTGCAAAATAACTTCTATGGCTTTCAAAGAAAGCAGACAGTTTGAAATGATTCAGCTCAAGTAACAGGATCATAAATTGTTGCTTTCGGTGCGTATGCATGTTTGTCTTTTTATGGAGAGGGAGGCAGAATTTCACCTTGAATGCGAGAGCTGTCGCGGTTCACCGTTCTAGGCGTTTTACCCTTTACTGTGATTGCTTTTGTTTCTCGGGTCAGCTCTCATCTATGCCTGCAACTTTTCCAATTTATCAGGACTTGTTATATGAAGACAAAAGCTACAGTCAGCCGGCAGCATGGGCAGATTGTACACAGAGCCATTTAAGAAACAGCAACAAAGATGTGAAGTGGCACACATTCATGCTTGGTGAGCAGTGCTTATAATCACACCTCCGTGAAACACACTGTGCAAGTTCATCAAATGAATAATGAAATAATGGTTGTGGTCCATTAATAGAAAATTATCCTGCCTCATGATTAATTGCATTAAACTTATGAAAGTGTGTTTTTGGTACAAATCAAAGGGAGGAAATGATGGATGATGAGGAGGCATGATGAATGAAGAAAGGCTGTGAACTAAATTGAAAGTGTACTCATCCGTTCTCCGCTCAAAACTAATGATGAATTGACCGTGTCACATTGAACAATACACATTGAGCTTTAAACATAAACCCGCTTTGAAAGCACACACGGCCTCAGCAGGTACAGATCCTGAATCACAGTTCTACCGGACAGCACACAAAAGAAATAATTGTTTTCTGATTATTGATGCTATTTCTATTTAATTTCCACTTTGAATTCAACTGGGTAAAAGCATTTTAATATGAATGATATATTAATATATATAATTTCTACAGATTATCAAGTAATTTGAAGCTTGAACAGCCAACAGTCCACATGAGGAAAACGGCTTAAATTTAAAAAAAAAATATCTTAATAAAAGTCTAAAAATGCAAAACTAGTGTGAAACAGTTAGATTTAGGATTAAACTATGTGACCATGGAACCACAAAACCAATCGTAAGTAGCAAGGGTATTGTATATTTGTAGGAATAGCCAAGAATACACTGTATGGGTCAAAAGACTTTCTTTTATGCCAAAACGATTAGGATATTAAGAAAAGATCATGTTCCATGAAGATATTTTGTAAATTTTCTACTGTAAATATATCAGAACTTAATTTTTGATTAGTAATACGCATTGCTAATAACTTCATTTGGACAACTTTAACATTGATTTTCTCAATATTTTGATTGTCAAAGATTGTCAAATAGTGGTATATCGCCAAATATTATCCTATCCTAACAAACCATACATCAATGGAAAGCTTATTTATTCAGTTTTCAGTATCTCAATTTTGAAAAAAATTATCTTTACCACTGGTTTTGTGGTCTAGGGTCACATATAATTTCCTTTAACCTGGCCATTATGATATTAACCTCTTTTTATATTATACTTGTCTGTTTTGATAACCCTTTGTTTCATTCCCTAAATCAAAAGGCTCTTTGTATCGATTTACAAAGGAAGATGGGACAGGCAAAAGAAAATAGAGAATGAACAGATTGTTTTGTTTTTTTTCTCTTCATATTGCAAAAAAAATGACTAATTGACAAACTGCCAAAGTTACAGATGATCAAATCCATATTAAGACAGCATCTGGCCGGGCTCCAAACAACATTGTGTATTGTAAATAATATTGCCATCTGTGAGGTGCCGACAGTTGGGGATTAAGAAATTACATGATTGTAATTAATGTTGAGAAGATAAAAGACGTAGCGTGTGCGTAAAAGTTCCTCTTCTTGTTTGGTTGATTGCCTGTCCGTCATGTGACCGATTAAGAGTGATTCTCAAACTTTGAACAACTAGTCAATATGGAACTAAACACTTGGTCTTCAAAAGTGCAAACTCATCATCTGCACTATTGTTTTAAATAATAAATATATACCTATTTTTAGGGCTGTCATTAAGGATTATTTTGGTAATTGAGTAATCTGTTGATTATTTTGACAACCGAGTAATCTGATAAGTATAATTAATTTGTTTGAGGTAATAAAAATAGCAAACAAAAGCCTTTGAATTACTTAAACTGCATATTTAATAGCAATGAAGCAATAATAATTAGTTTAGATAAAGTATCAAACGCAAGTAATTATATAGTTTTATTAAACACAAAACTTTAAAATGTATTGTACATTACGCATTATAACAAATGACTGCAGAGGGCGCCAACGACTTGACGATTGTTTTTACACTTTACTGCACGATCTAATCCTTGTTTAATGGCTAAACAATATTTAATTCAAATGTCCACTGCATTTGCCATTTCTTTACGACAAAAATGCTAGAGCCAATGTAATTTCTTGTGAACATCAAAATGTATAAACTTAGAGCAAGGGTTTACACTTTTATTTTGAAACCACGATGAACAATTAGCATATTGAAACATATATTGATGTGTTCTCATGTGTTTACGTAGGTTTATAAATGATTTAGCTTACAAATCTGATGGAATGGGGCACACTGTGTTCCCAGATCCCAGAGATGGAGTTTGAGACGCTCCACACATTTAAATGATAACAGTGTGGATTCTCTTCTGTGGAAATTGCTCACCTTATCAAAAATAGAGCAAAAACAGTAATGCTGTGAAATATACAATTTATAATAACTGTTTTGTATTTAAACATATATTTTAAAATGTAATTTCTTCCTGTAATGGCTGAATTTTTAGCATCATTACTCCAGTCTGCATCACATGATCTTTCAGAAATCATTTTAATATGCTGATTTGATGCATTCGTGACCCTGGACCACAAAACCAGTCATAAGTAGCACAGGTATTTGTAGCAATAGCCAACAATACATTGTATGGGTCAAAATTGTTCTTTTATGCCAAAAATCATTAGGTCCATGTTCCATGAAGATATTCTGTAAATTTCCTCCCATAAATATATCAAAACTTAATTTTTGATTAGTAACATGCATTGCTAAGAACTTAATTTGGACAACTTTAAAGGCGATTTTCTCAATATTTACATTTTTCACACCCTCAGATTCCAGATTTTTAAATAGTTGTATCTTGACCAAATATTGTCCTATCCTAACAAACCATACATCAATTGAAAGCTTATAAATGATGTATATAAATCTCAATTCCAAAAAAAACCCCTTATGACTGGTTTTGTGGTCCAGGGTCACATTTATTATTATTATCAATGATGAGAACAGTTGTGCTGCTTAATATTTGTGAGGAAACATTTTTTTCAGGATTCCCTTAATAAATAGCATTTTTGGTAATGAAAATCTTTTGTGACATTGTAAATGTCTCCACTGTGATTTTTTTTATCAGTTTCACAAAAGAAAAGAAAATCTTTACCCCAATCTTTTGACCCCAGAATCGAAAAAAAAAAACTTTTCCACCTTTTTCCTAAACGTGGCAGTCTTGCACAACTGGAACGATGCTTTTCATTTCGGGTCTTTGGTGTTTGTAGTCAAATTAAGGTGTATTCCTAGCCGATAATATAACGTTAAACAAACGAAAATGGTTTTTAAAAGCACATGGTGCCATAGTTTAAGGACTTCACAATAATGTTGCAAAGTCTTTTTTTAGTAACTTACTTGCAAGAATTAAATGAGTGGGTAAATGACAAAGAGATGCAAGATGAGCTGCACTCAAAACAGCTCCCGTACGAGGCGAAGTTCGCGGGATTTTGTCTACAAAATGTAAGCGCACACATTATTTTATTATTTCAAACACTTTATTTTACCGTAAGCGCTGCTATCCATGCTCGTTTTCTTTTGTAATCGTTTATGCAAGTCATACAGCTCCGGACACAGAAAGATTTGCTGACACGCAAAACAAAACTGTAGGCTACAGGAATTCCCTGGCATAAAGTTGACTTGACATTGGACAGTCTCTAAAGTTACATACGACATTGGTCACTTTTTAACTTCAATAGCATTTGAAGCGAATGACTTCGTCACACAACCAACTGTAAAGTGTTCATGTAGGTGTCAAATATAATGCACACCTTTTCGATTTTTAAAGGATAACTGTTGCCAAAATGCAACCTGGGCTGTTTCTTTTACTGTAAACGAGACAAACTTATATCTAAAAGCATAATTACAACAAACAAGCCGTTTTTGAGATTGACCGTGATTTAGTTTTGTGGTCAATGGCCGGTGAATGGGAGTACTAGGGGCATACATTTGAGCGCATCAAAATCGATATTTTTACAACACTAAGAAGGCTCGACACACCATGACACTTTGTTCGAAGTATCTCCTGGGTCTCTACACATGAACTCCAGCATTGAGAACATTGTTTGTGTACACACAGTTTACTAAAAACAAAGTTTTTGAACAACTCACTTGCACTGTTTGGGTTTCCGCTCGAGGCTGTCTTGCCAGTCAAGAAGTATCGATCTCCGAATGTGAATGGACTCCATAGGACGAAATATTAGGCTTATATGAGGCTCTTTTTACAACTAGAAGTTTAATATTGTTTTTCACTTGCGACAAAACAACGAATTAGCTGTGCATTTATATGGAAATATGCTTTAGGAGCTATCCATCCTCGCGTTCGGAGATCCACACTTCTTGACTGGCAAGACGGCGAGCGGAAACTCAAACAGTGAAAGTGAGTTGTTCAAAACCTTTCTTTTTAGTAAACTGTGTGTACACAAACAATGTTCTCAATGCTCGAGTTCATGTGTAGAGACCCAGGCGATACTTCGAGCAAAGTGTCATGGTGTGTCGAGCCTTCTTAGTGTTGTAAAAATATCGATTTTGATGCGCTCAAATGTATGCCCCTAGTACTCCCATTCACCGGCCACTGACCACAAAACTAAATCACGGTCAATCTCAAAAACGGCTTGTTTGTCGTAATTATGCTTTTAGATATAAGTTTGTCTCGTTTACAGTAAAAAAAACAGCCCAGGTTGCATTTTGGTAACAGTTATCCTTTAATATTTATTAAAATAAACTATAAATCATAAGTTAAAAATGCTGTTTTTTAACTACCATATGGGCTCAAATGCAACATTTAAAGCTCAATAGCATTTGAGGAGAATGATTTAGTCACGAAACCAACTATAAAATGTTCATGTAGGTGTCAAATATAATGCACACCTTGTACATTTTTGATATTTATTCAGCAATTCCTTAAACGTACTGTTGTTACTGTGGCAGCAAACAACAGCACAGCTTATCCCTGTGCACATTTAATATTTAGCTATAATAAAAAGTTTTTAAAAAGTTTAATTAATTCAGTCGATCTATTTTACCCTGGTATAACATGGATTTCTATGGAGACTGGAAGAGAAGAGCACCCAAACGGACATTAAGAACCATGGTGCCATTCGTCTGTTACTCAGGAAAAAGGTGGAGTAACTATTAAGATTTAATTTTATTATTGTGTTTTTTCCACATCACAGCCTAAAACAAAGGCTCTTGTTAGGTCACAGAGAGACAATGATGGCAGTCACACATATGTACTTCCTGCACCAGGCCCAAGCGCCAGAGCGCTGCTGATATTGAAATGCACTGGTTCAATTTCATCTTCTCCAAAGAGAGAAAAAAATGAAAACAGGCAGAAAATATCAGCTCAGTGAAGCCGCACACTGTATGTTCACACAGAAATGAATATTCTCTTTAATTTGTCGGGCTGCGACGGGTTTGGAGCCCCCAAGACAATGTTGATGGATGATGTTTTAATGCTGCTGAATGTTATTTTTACCGAACAGGGAAAACGATGAATTTTTACTTCATTGGCAATGATCGTGCCCTACGCATAAAAGTGTGGCAGGCGCGCGTCGCCCATGAATAAGCGCCTCTCGCAGCAGATGTTACTTCGCTGAAAGCAATTCTTCAGATAAGATTTGCAGAAGATTAATTGTGTACAGCTGTTTCATGGCCCGGTGCAATCTTAATACATTTATGATAAGTTTAAAAGCTCACTAGACGCAGCAGACGCTCCCAAGTGAGACTGCGCCGAGAAAGGCGAGCTTTATTCCCACATCTGGATTCATATCCTCCATCATATTCATTATTGCCTTTGTGCCAGCCGACGACGGCGGCGCGGCTTATTATTGTGCAAAGTGCAACAGCGCTCGAGTCCTCTACCTCGCTTCTTTCTTTCTCCTCGCCCCGTATTTTCTTTCTTTCTTTCTTTCTTTTTTTTTTTTTTTGAGGGGCAAATTATTCAAATCTGTGCAAATGAGTTGTTTCCATTTCTCGCCCCTCTGGGTGGAAATTGAAAGTGACCCGGGTTGACCCTCCTCCATTAATCGCGGCAAATTGCAGCAAGTGCACAATCCGGATCATAGTAATGGTACAGGGTCCCCCAATGACTCATTAATGAGGGAGATATGACCCAGCTGGATTCTCTCACTCGCACTAGTTAAGAACAATCGTGGTGTTATGACCCAAACCAGGGGTCTTATGAAGTAGCTTTTCATTTTTCCGGGGACGAATAATCGGCATGCTCGTTCTGGTCATATGCCAAATGTTCCACGTATGGAGCCAGTTATTCAAAGCAGGCTTTTGAGGTTCCTGAGTCAAAAGAACAGCGGTGAGAGGATGTGATCTGGCAAATGTTTAACCTGGAAAGATGGCAGATCCCCTGAGGATTGCAGGGATTTTATTTCACCTTGCATAATAAAGACTGGAAAAACTAACTCAGATATATCATAATAATGCCATTTTCTGTCTGTCTTCAAACTAAATGTGAGCCAAGGCAAACCGCTAAAAAGTGAAACTGGATTCTATAGTGAACACTGCCACATAAATTCACTCGTTTCAGTTATTATTTTTCATTAATGGTGAAAAAGGTCATTATGGATTGTACATAATAAACACAGGAGGGTTATTATAGATAAAACTAAAATCACACTAAAAAAAGCTGCATGAAATAAATGAATTCAGCTGGTTGGCAAGGTAATATTTCTCACTAACATTTAGACATTAAAAACTAATGAAATTAACATAAACACAAAATCAAATTAAAACTGAAATTAAATCTCTGTTTCAATCATTATAGTAATAAAATAAAATAAATAAAACCCACATCAATTAAAAAAAATCTAAATAAAAATAAATTGTATAGACATTAAAAAACTAATGAAAATGACAAAAACACTAAAATTGCTCAAATTAAAATGAAATGAAATATGTAATAAAAACATGTATTCAAAATATTATTAAAAACTATAATTATATCTTAATGATACTAAAACAATACTGCTATTCAGTATTAACTTCAACTGCAGTGGTATCATTTTAAATAATACTGTTAAAGCAAATATAATGACTCAATCTCAATTATTATAGTAATTTTAATTTGAGTAATTTTAGTGTTTTTGTCATTTTCCTTATTTTTTAATGTCCATACAATTTATTAATTTTATTTTGATTATATTCTCTGATTGGTGTGGGTTTTGTTTTATTATTTTATTTTATATTAAAATTATTTTTTATTAAATTATTATATTAAAATTGTTTTATTATTTTATTTTTATATTATATTTTGTTTTATTATTTTATTTTATATTAAATAAAATAAAATAATAAAACAAAACCCACACCAATCAGAGAATATAATCAAAATAAAATTAATAAATTGTATGGACATTAAAAAATAAGGAAATTGACAAAAACACTAAAATTACTCAAATTAAAATCAAATGAAAAATGTAAAAAAAAAATACTTCATCAATACTTCAAAAACAATCATTGTATCTTAATGTAAATGCAAATAAAATGTTCTCAGTCTTAATTATTGTAGTAATGAAAATAAATGTTATAAAATAAAATAAAAATCCTACACCAGTCAGAAAAAAAATAAAAATTATAACCTGTATAGACATAAAAAATAATGAAAATGACAAAAACATAAAATTACTCAAATAAAAAATAAGTAAATAATTCAAAGAAAGAAAATTTAAATAATAAAATTAAATAAAATGTATAAACATTTTAAAAAACACTAAAAAAATTTGAAAAACACAAAATTACTAAAATTATTAAATCAAGTGTAAAATGTAAAAAGTATAATAATAATAATAATTCAAAATATTAATAATAACTATAATAGTATCTCAGTGATAACTGAGTAAAACTGTTGCTCAGTCCTAACATAGACTGCAGTGGTATCGTCAAATTTAAAATAATACTGTAAAAGCAAATCAAATGATCTCAATCATTATAGTAATAAAATGTAAATAAAAGAAAATCAAATAAAACCTATACCAATCAGAGAATAAAATAAAAATAAAAATTAATAAATCAATCAATATCAAAATCAATCATTATAGTAATAAAATAACATATCCACATTAATCAGAGAATTGTAGAAAATCATTCAATGACCCCAAAACAGAGCATGAGGGTTAAAAACTATGTGTGTAATGTCAGATCATGCACTGCTCTAACACTGATCAGTCGGAGATATCACTGGCCCTGCCCTGCTGTCCAACACATCTGTGCCATCATCACTCTCATAACTGCGCTTCATATTATTACTTCCTCGCACATTAAAGTGCAATAAAAGCCAGTTGAGTATTAACTGACAGATACGTCATAAATAACACGGACTAACCTTGAGTAATGTCTCACTTCACAGCCACCTTGTGCATCGAACATGACTTAATATGGTGCAATAAAATGAAACCTTCACTTCATAAATTTGCATGATTTATGTGGGAGGTATTAAATTAATTTAACACTATGAATATGCAACAACATGAAACCGATGTAGCCGCATAATGTTCATTTTTTCCCAATATGATGATGGTGGGGGGGGGGAGACTTAATTAGCGATTGGTTGCTATTTCCTTCTCCTTTTTGCTCAGGAGGAAAAAATAATTAACTTAATGAACTTAATTAGTCGCCTCCACCAATGCAGTTTGCATCTCATTTCACTTGCTGGGGCGAAACTTCATTTTATAAATATGTGGAATTATTCAATCCAGATGTACGTGACTTACTACACTTTTATGGTGACCCAAGATGTATGAACAGGAAGCCAGAACACATTCAGCAAGATATTTGCGATGTACATCTGGAGAGGGTAACGCCGAACCATTCTACGCGTCATCAGTGTTAAATGATGATCCAGTTTAGGATGTAAAATGTGCCAGACTGCATCGCCAGCAACCAGCCACCAATAAATTCTCCTTCCTCTATAAATACACACGCGGCCGGAGGGGATGTGAGACTCTGCGTCCGCCGTCCCTAATCTGACATCATCATTCTGCTCCACCTCCCGTCCCACCTGCACACCTTCACTCAGATAACTGTCACGTATGAAAAATAGGATGCCTCCTTAGCAAATGCCTCATTCTCTGCAGATTATTTACTTTTAATGGGCGGGGAATGAGAAAAGCACTTAATATGTGGTCACTAAAGATGTGATTTATGGGGTCAGGGGAGCGATAGTGGCACCCTCCGTTTTTGCTCTTTTGTTATAAATCTATCAAAGCCCAAGGATTTTTATAACAAATTGTGTTACAAACATTTCTTCTGGAGACAAATCGCTCAACGGAAAATTAGATTATCTATTTCTACTCTTTTGGTGCACAGATAGAATAGACCTGCTTAATATAGGAGTTTAAAATGAATGGGGGACGTTTACTGTAACGTGCTATTAAAAGGAACTGCTCAGGAATCAAATATGTATTTATATATGAGAGTGTGTCATCTGTTTGACATTGGAAGGCTGTGACTGTGTATTATATGCAACGTTTGCTGCCTATGCTCCCCTGCTGCTGAATCTGAAGCGCCACGGCAAACAAAATCATATTTTACCTTCTTGTGATTGTGAGTTTGCAATATGTGTTGAATGTGATGCAATAAAGGGGCTGTGCTTCACAGCATGCATGGAAAATAAATAAAAAACATGACCAGAAGTAGTTTGATTTACACATAATTGACTCTTATAAGCCAGATCTTTTTAGTGAATCAAAAACAGCCCAATACACAGCAAAACCAGTGTAGTCTGATTCACAAACAAATGTGACCCTGGAAAACAAAACCAGTCTTAAGTAGCATGGGTATATTTGTAGCAGTAGCCAAAAATACATTGTATGGGTCAAAATTACTGTTTTTTTTTGCCAAAACTCATTAGGATATTAAGTAAAGATCATGTTCCATGAAGATATTTTGTAGATTTCCTACCGTAAATATATCGAAACTTAATTTTTAATTTGTAATATGTAATGCATTGCTAAGAATTTCATTTGGACAACTTTAAAAGCGATTTTCTCAATATTTAGATTTTTTTGCACACTCACATTCCAGATTTTCAAATAGTTGTATCTCGGCCAAATATTGTCCTATCCTAACATCAACATCAATGGATAGATTTTTTATCCAGCTTGATGTACAGTATAAATCTTAATATTGACCCCTTACGTTTTGTGGTCCAGGGTAAAAATAACTTAAGAGCTGCTTATTTTCAGTGAATTAAAAAGTTATTCTGGTTCACGAATAAATAACTCTTATAAAACTGCTCCTTCTAATTCTTTTTACTGAATCCAAAACATGAATAGTCCAACTGACGAACGAATGACTCTTTGAACCGGTTTCTTTTTAGTTAATCAAAAAACTTACAGAACAAGCAGTGTAGTCTGATTCACGAATACGTAACTCCTATTAACTGCTTCTTTTTAGTGAATCCAAAAAATGCAGCATTATCAGAATAGTCCAACTGACTAACTAATGACTTGTATGAGTCGGTTCTTTTTAGTGAATCAAATACTTTCAGCACGACCAGAATTGTACTATTCACAAATAAGTAACTTTTATGAACTGCTTCTTTTTAGAGACTCTATGCAACATGATCAGAATTGTCCAACTGACGAATAAATGACTCTTATTAGCCAATTCTTTATAATGAATCACACATATCGAGCACAACCAGTGCAGTCCAATTCACAAATAAGTAACTCTTATGAACTTCCCTTTTAGTGAATCCAAAAACATGCAGCATGATCAGAATAGTCCAACTGACAAACAAATGACTCTTATGAGCTGGTTCTTTTTAGTGAATCCAAGAACTTACAGCACAACCAGTGTAGTCTGATTCATGAATAAATAACTCTCATGAACTGTTCCGTTTTAGTGAAACCAAAACTTACAGCATGACCAGTGCAGTCCGATTAACGAATAAATGACTCTTTTGAACTGCTTATTTTTAGTGAAGCAAAAACGTACAGCACGACCAGTGTAGTCTGATTCACGAATTAATAACTTATATGAACTGCTTATTTTTAGTGAATCAAAAACTTGCAGCTCGATCAAAATAGTTCAACTAATGAACAAATGACTCTGAGCCAGTTCTTTTTAGTGAATCAGACACAGCATGACCTGTGTAGTCCGTTTCATGAATAAGTAACTCTTACGAATTTGCTTTCTTTAGTTTTCAGCTTGATCAGAATACAATCTGTTTCAAACAGGCTTACTTACTGAACTACAAGTTATCATTATTTTCAGTGATGTCCGTATTAAAATGAATTACTGGCTAATTTTCCCTATGACAACATGTTGCAAAGACAATTGCAAAATAGTAAAAAAAATATATATATAAACAAACTGACTGAAGAGTATAGAATTAAACATAATCATATGATATTGTCATTATACATTCAGCTCATCAAATGTGTCTTGACTTCTTTAAATGTATTCAGCTTATAAATGATTGGATGATTGACTGTATGAGAATCCATAATTCTATTATTAATATCCTGTATAGTGATAAAAGAAATATTAGCTTATAAGTCCAATTTAAAGACAGTGAGATGACTTCTTTCATTTGTCTTATTTAAATATCAAATGATATCACTTCATGAAATGATTAATTTTCTAGACTTTTCTAAGTGTTAAATAATCGCAGCAATTTTACAAAACCTTAATCAAAACTAGAAAAAATGTCATCAATCTTCTAAAAAAAGAACTCTATAAAGTAATTTGAAATTTAAATTCATTCCCATATTTTAGATGGGAATAATTCATCACCGACAAGGAAGATCTAATTGCCTTGTGCCACATCAAAGTTGAAGAGAAGTTCAATTAAATGCATGTTTTGTATCTCCTCCCAGTGTTTAACAGCCACTCGTGAAATCACACTTTTTCTCCGCATTTCTTGTGCAATGCCTTGTAAAAATCCTTCTCATCGGGATATGTCCTGATAAGAGACACTTTAGCAGAAAAGGACAGCTTGTAAACTGACACTCAGATCAAAGCTTTGATCAAGCCAAGGTCTAAATCATCTTCAGACAAGTGCCATCTGACAAGGCTAGAGAGTGCTTTCAAAAGTCTTATTATTTGTGTGCCGAGAGAATATTTGCTATATAGCTTGTCACAGATTGAATTTCTTCACGCCTAGTTATAACCTTCATGAAGCGGATCAATTGAAATGCATCAGCGGTTGCTGGAGCGAGTACAGGATCCCTGTGTAGTAAGTAGACTGAGAGAATGTGATGTGGCTTATGTTTGTGTTTAGAAGGTGAAATGGACAGAGTAGCTCATTATTGGGGACTTGAGCCCACTGCCACTTGTTGATGGGCAGGGCGAAGATGAATCACTAGATTATCTCAGGGCCACGCTCTCAGAAGATGAGAAAAAGGGCATTTGCCTGCCCATGTGGCTGCATTCTCATCATCCTTTTAATAACCTGTAATATTGTAGCGGGAGATGCTTCTCACCATGAATGTGATTGATGGCCTTTAACCGTGAAACATCACAGCGGCAAAGTAAATTGACCAAACAGCTAAACATACAAATGATTAAAAAAGGCGGGGGTTCGCGTCAGACCTTTGAGGAGGGGGACAAAGCAAATAGCCTTTATTTAAGATCACACCATTTCCAAGAGCAATTTATAGTCTATTGACTCGAGACAGTTTCTTTTCAGGTGCGGAAATTGTCTTACATTGCAGATGAGATGGTGGAGCTGCAATCGGAGGTCGTCGCAAGAGCAAACATCGTATTAAAAATACAGGAAGGGGAGAGATGATATCTGGCAAAAGTGTTGTTTAGGTCGCGCCGCAGACCATTTTAGCCCCGCGGCAAACAAAACCGCCACTTGATCACACCAAGTCAAACATTTAAGCTGATCACGAGAGAAAGAGAACAGCAGTCGCTGTCAAGCGAGGAAAATTTTCGAGTGCCATTTCTCATTATCTCCCAGTCGCTGACGCCTTGACAGGAGAAGATCCTTCTCTGCCACTCAAGTCTATCAATGTCAGAAGAAGGCTTAGCAAGAGACTCATACATTTGGATTAAACAGTCAAAGTCATTATACAGAATGTAATTGACCTTTTAAGATACAGCCGTAATAGCTTTCCTCTCCTCTCGCCTTGTCAGCCTTAAATGGCAGTTTTCTTATGAAGTCCCTGCAGGATTTTCTCACAAATTAGAATCAGAAATGCTCCATTTTGCAGCTGGGAATGTCAGCGCACCGTGAGAAAAACTACAAATTGTACAAACAATTAGGATTACAAGAAAGGTCTCTAATTTTACGCCGGCTTGCCATGCAGATCTGGTCGTTTACGGAACGGCGGAGCGGCATAAGTGACGTGCTCATGTGGAAAATCAAAAAGGAGATGCTACGACAGCGCGTTATTTACCTCACGGTGATATTTTGCGGCACATACCATATCGCGTTCGTATAAGAGAGTGGGTTTGTCAACATTTAGTATTTCCAAAGACCTCTCTGCAGCAATATTCAGTACGATGCTTTAAGTTTTGGGACTCGCCGGAGACTCTCTCACCTGTCTGCTATCAAAGCCCGAGCCAGTTATTCACCATCTCATCAGCACTTGGCTTTTTTCAATTTCAGGCCCAAGGAAGCTACAGCTCTTTGTACAAGCAGCTGGCGTAATTGAATTTGCCGCAGAAATGGCAGGCTCGAAAATTTCATTTTCTGCGCGTATGAGTGTCGGAGAGGCCCGAGCAGACAGGCGGCCCCTCTCTCTAAACTTATCTCCCCTCTCGCCCATCCTCCCATTATGTTCTGCGCTAGACTGAGTTCCAGCGGCTGTGTTTTTCTCCCTGCGTTCGCCCTCCCTCAATCCCTCTCTCTGTCTGCAGGGCACGTTACGCCGGCGAGGGACAGACTGGATCCCCCTTCTCTCATCCTTCTCTCTGTCTTTGTCCAAATCCTTGTCCTCTGATAATCTCTGCGAGCAAGGGGGCTTGTCAGTGTGGCAATTCCCCCTAAATGCCTTCCACAAATAATGGTTTTCAGAATGAGCATTAACAGGTTTGATTACACGGAATGGCCCTTTTAATTTACAGCGGGATTCTATTGATCACAGGAGTGCAGATTAAAGCGTTCAATGAAGCCAGTGATGAGGTATTAAGCACCTGAAGCCCCTCAGGGGAGCCGCGAGGAGCAGGAGGCAGACGGGTGGCCCGGGCTGTGTACAGTTATTCCCCTGTAATGAAGTGCCTCTATGCGGCGGCATGAAGCACGGGCGGGAAAAATAGATTGGAGATGATGAGCTCTTCAAAGTCATTTCTCGCTCTCTCATTCGAACGCATGCTCCCATCCTCCGGTGCCACTCCTTCGGCAAAATGCCCCGGATTTACTCAGCTGGACCAATGCAAGTTTTATGACCTTATTGCTTTTTTACCATGGTAATAGTTTTGAATCAATTTATCAATCTGCAGGAACCATCAGGCATGTTGACCTCAAAGATCAAGTCCAGGTCATTCCATCAATTCACTGAGGAGGACCGAAATGGAAAGTGAAAAAAGGGGTGGAAAAAAATCCCCCCTTCCCCTCCCACAAGCGCAGTCTGGTATAAAAGGCGGCGTTCAGAAAACAAGCTGAAGAAAAACCTCTAATTGTTGTTTAATTGTCAGGTTTTGTGGAGCAACACACCATAAAACGCTGTGGCGCGTGAGGGTTGGGCCCTTTATGTCTGCGAATTATAAATGTAATCCTCGCTGCGTGCACTTTCATGAACCACTCTTATTTTAAAAAACATTTTCCAGTGTGTTTGGTCATTTTTCGAGGCTGCGTTAGTCCTTGAAGATTTATTCTCTGCGTTTGAAAGTCTTTTAATTTGGTAATATTCCCTTGGTGTCCTTTGTTTGGCTTGAACAAATGCCAATTAATGTTCCATTTCCCCAGTCAAATGGGATCTGAGCTCCCTAATGCAATTCAATTGAATTATCTGAACTGGCTACTGTACACCGAGTAATGGTAATGCAATAATGTGATAATGACAAAATAGCTTTTAAGACCTGCCTTTCAAAACGAGCTGCATTTATCAGTAATTACAAAAGCATGCATGGATAAAGTCTTGTTTTGGAATCACATCTCATAAATATAATGTTATTCTCTCGGATCATTTTAATACACAGATAATTAGGTTTAATCGTTCACAAATGGTTCCATTAATAAAAAATACCGGAGCCGTGCGGTTGTAGCACGTGCATTCTTTTGCAAATGTGGATGGAATACTTACATGCAGTTCTTTTTAGTGAATCAAATGCATACAGCGCAATCATGTTGGTCTGATTCCCAAACAAATGATTGTAATGTGTCTTTTTAGCGTATCAACAACATACAACAAAACCAGTGGAGTTTGACTCTTGAGCAAATTACTCTAATAAGTCGGTTCTTTTTAGTGAATGAAATAAACAGCACAACCAGTAGTCCGATTCCTGAACTAACGACTCTAAATCAAACGCACACCTTAGAGCTCAATTTACAACTAAAATTAAGTTTTAAAATTACTTATAACTGAATTAATGTCATCTTTTGGCAATGGAATTACAGGTATTAATTAACAGTACTAAAAGATTATTTATGTGGAACTGGAACCATTTTGAATCTTCTTTACAATTTCCATCCCTAGAAAATAGGTGTGTGTGTGATAATGGCAAAAAATTATATTTAAATATATTCTGGAATTTTGTCGATAACGATAATTAGAGAATATTTTGCTGAGCATGTTATTGTGCTGGTATTTTGGCAGGTTTGGGTCTGCCTTGGACAGCTTACTCTCAAAGCTTTTGATATTCTTCATATTTTGTTTAGTGATTTGTTAGCAGAAATGAACTTTTCCACTAAGTTTAAATAGATTTTTACCTTTTATGGGCATCTTTACCTTTATAAGCCTAATTTTTTCTAACCTAATTAAATGTATGCATCATCTTTTCTGTAAAATTCTTACATTTAATCAATAAATTTAGATAGTAAGACACTATAGGGCTGTAAACAATTAAATGAAATCAATATCAACAAAATTTTTGTTTGCACTGCAGAGGTGGCACAGAAGCTGCATCTGAAGTGGCATTTAGATGCATTTACACAGGTTGTTAAATGCAGGACATGAATGCAGTTACAAATGCATAAATAATGTTTTGATATTTTATAAATAAAACGTTCATTAGTGATATCTAAAAAGATTTTAAGGGGGGAAAACGGAAAACTATACTTCAAATATAAACCTAAAATCAGCAGTAGGTGGCGGCAAATCACGGCATGAGTAAGTCATTGATTCAACTGATTTGTTTAAACGGCTTATTGATTCAGTACCGAAACAACAGTGAGGTAAAGCAGTTCTGCTGTGGCTTTGTTTGGAACTATTTTTGTTGGTAAAACAGAGCAATAACAGGAACTTGTGTCTAAAATGTAAGTCAATTAATATTAACTTATTGTTTATTAAACTGTTAAAATCAATATCACCTTTGCAATTGTGCTGATATTTAGGAAAAATGCATTTTTTATCTTGAATTATATTGAATTTTGTAGGAATTCTGAATGTATTTTAAATCACACAGTAAAAGCATGAACTCGAAATAGAGGGTTTGAACTTGCGCCACAATTTGTCAGTTACCCAGATACACAGCTATATTGGCAACAGCATAGATTGCAACATTAATGTAACACTAAATACGTTGTTCTGCTAATTTATGCTGTCTAAACCACAGAAAAATGCATGGAAGCTGCTAAATCATATAGAGAAGGACTTAGTAAGCAAGAAAGGGTGCAGTATTTTGACAAAATAAAGTTAACAGGTGGTAAAGATACAAGACGTACAAGCAGTATTAATTAAGGTATTAGCCTAATATTTCACCTGCCTGACTGGAAATGATAAGAACAAACACGAATGTTGTCAAAATTCTTGCCCTGGATATCCTGGTTCAGTTTGGCCAACCACAAACACCTTTTGTTCCTCAGACAGTTTTTTGCACTTTTCTCCTTGATTGTTATAAATTTTGGCAGTCTATAATACTCCAAATGGTTTTCCCGGTCTGACCGATTAGTACAGCCCAAAACGTGACAATAATTGACCATTTTTAGCAGCAATAATCAGCAAAATATGCAAGTTTTGTTTGGTTCAGTGGGACCGCATATCATTTAAACAACAATTACGATATTATCGTAGACGATATATATCGCACACCCCTGTGTGTATATTAATGTATAATGAATAAAAGACAAAAGGATTGCGTCACAGAAAATAGCATACCAAACTATATTTGTTTGCACACACACAGACACCATCTTAAGTTTCATTCCTCCTATTTTTATAGCTGAGGCATGTGAACAAATTGTCTATTGTGAGGATCTACCCCTCGCTGTCTCCGGTGGCCTTTTCTCTTTCTCCACAATGGGGCAATAAGTCTCTGTGAGTCCTAGCAAATCAGATCCTAATGAGCCTCTTTAAGGCTGTTTGAATTTCTAATGAATAACTCAGTGCACAAAAATAAACACGTTGCTATTGATCATGCCATGAAGATTTACACTAATCTAATAACTGTGGTCAGCGTTTGGCTAAAGTCTACGAGCTCTGTGTTTTATCCGTGGGGAGCTGTTGTCTCTGCCCTGTTATTACAGTACGGATCATCTGACTAGATCAAAACCCAGATTTGATATTCAAAACCCCTCTCTACATGAAACGGCCTCAGTGGAATATTTATTTGCCGTCAGTATGTTCCATTAGGCAGTGCTGGGAAAAGCAGGATCCGCTGAATGGGGCTGGAAGAGTGTGTGCGTCATATGTACATACATATTTTTGTAGTTTACCTCGCTTGAGTATATCCGTGTTTCTTTAGTGAGAGAAAATAAATGATAAGTCTTAGAAATTAAACAAATACCTTGTTTGCAGTACAAGATGGAATGCAAAAGAAAGCTCAGTGAGGTTCTGACAGTGCTTTCCCTATAGAAATATACATTAGAGTATTTCTCTTGGCGGAGATTCAAGACAAGATGTGAACAAAAATAAAGGAAATTGTTATTCAGTAGGTGTGCAGCACCAAAAGAATCTTTTGGTGCCAAGGTTTTCCCTTTATATATATTATATTATATTATATTTTTGCATGGTCATTCACAAGTAATGTTCAACCCAACCTTCTGGGTAGTTTTATTTAACTCAACTATTGTTTAATAATTACTGTATGGCTGGCTTAAAATGAAGCCAAGATAGGTTGAAAATTAAAAATCAGACACATAATTACATTACATTACATTTTTTTTTTAGCAATAGTTGAGTTAAAACTCAGCATTTTTAGATTGTAGAATATGGTGGAGTTAACTGGCACAATATTTAGTAAAAACTAAGGAAGCCTGTTATTGCAAAAATAATTGCATTTTTTTTCACAATTATGGCAAAATTTCAGAATTGAGTTGCATAAATTGAGATACATAAGTATATAAACAGACTTTTTTGCCATTCCAAGTTTACATGTAAAATAAAAAAGGTTCTTATCTCACAGTTCTGATATTTTAAATAAAAATTAAGGAGGCCTGTTTCAGCAATGGAATAAAAAAATAATTAAATAAGGATAATACCTTTTAAAGAATTTTATCATGTGGCAGAAACAGACTTCCATAAAAAATGACATATTCAAATGTCACAAAATATTTGCTAAAATGTGTTAGTTTAACTAAATGTATGTGCAATTAAGAGCTTTTAAGAAGTCAACAAACAGAAAATATTTTTTAAACATGTATTCAAATGTTACATTTACAATAAACTATTCATGAATGCTACTCAGAATCACAAGTTGTAAACTCAAACAATCAAGTAATCTAAATTGTGATAAAATTGTGGCGGGAATCCCAAGGCACAATCAGCGTCGCACCGGCTTTTTCACTACCAGCAGCATCACAAAATAATTATAATGAGCTAAAAAAAGAAATTTTAGGTCGGCTGGGACTTTCAGCCGTCGCTGCCGCCCAGCGGTTTCATGACTGGGAATTTAAAGCGCGGTTGCCAATCTGCGCCCAAGCCGCGGATCTGATGCGGTTGGCTGAGCATTGGCTTCTGGAAGATTCACCATCTCCTGCTCAGGTTGCAGAACGGGTAGTAGTCGACCGAATGCTGAGAGCGCTGCCGCGCTCGATGAGGCAGGCCGCCGGCATGAAAGGCCCACGAACCATCACAGAACTGGTCGATGCTATTGAGCTGGCGGACGCTACCTACCACCGGGAGGCCGGGGAGCGAGCGCTGCCTTTTCCCCGGAGGGTGAACCAGGAGCGACGGCCGCCAGAGAGCAACCCCCGAGCAGTATACAGACCGACTAGTCCCCGCGACGAGCCAATGCCCACCGACCCACCGTCACCGCCACCTAAAGCCTGGATGGCCGGCTACGTAGTACATTGAGAAGCCCCACAGGGGGCCCCCACAACTACCGTGGTGATTCACGGACGGCGGTATCGAGCCCTCTTGGACTCTGGGAGCTCTGTCTCGCTCGCTAGGCCCGGGCCCCTAGAACCCCAGCCAGCCCCTAAGTCGACCATGCCCATCACTTGCGTCCACGGCGACACCCACCAGGTACCGACCAACCTACTCACCTTTCGCAAAGGCGGAAAAGACTGGACCTTGGAGGTTGGGATCCTGAAGGATTTACCTGTCCCGCTGCTGTTGGGCCGCGACTGGCTGGGGTTGAAGGCCGCCCACGCAGACGCCGCCCGGCCCTCTCGACCTCGTCATCATCAGCATCGGCCACCGTCGCGGGGATCTGGAAACCATACCAACCTGCTAACAACTGACAGTGGGAGAAATGGTGAGTCCCCCTCCCGTAATACTAACCTTTTCCACAATGTGTTCAAGCAGGTTACTGGAGGGGGAGACTTCGGAAGGGCCCAGAAGGAGGATGACCGATTGAAGCACTGCTGGCGACAGGTCCGTATCCTGGAGGGAAAGGAAGTCCTCCCAGCACCTCACCCTCTCCCATACTTCGTCGTGCAGAATGGTCTGTTATACTGCGTTGCGGAGCGACGGGGGGAGGTTAAGCACCTGCTCGTGGTCCCGAAGAACAAGACAGAATTAGTTCTGGAATTGGCCCATTCTCACCCCATGGCTGTTCACCTGGGGGCCCAAAATACGACACAGCGTATTCGGGACCAATTCCACTGGCCTGGACTAGAAGCCGAGGTGAGAAGGTTCTGTCAAGCCTGCCCCACGTGCCAGTGCACGTCGCCCAGGAAACCTCCCCTCAGCCCGCTGATACCGTTACCCATCATCGGGGTGCCCTTTGAGCGAATCGGGATGGATATCGTGGGGCCGTTGCCGAGGTCTGGCCGGGGACACGAACACATTCTAGTCATCGTGGACTATGCCACCCGGTACCCGGAAGCAGTTCCCCTCCGCCGAGCTACCGCCAAAACCATCGCCCGCGAGCTGTTCCTGCTCTCTAGCCGGGTGGGTCTACCGTCGGAGATACTGACCGACCAGGGGACCCCCTTCATGTCCCGGCTAATGGCTGAACTCTGCCGGCTGCTGAAAGTAAAACAAGTGAGGACTTCGGTCTACCACCCTCAGACCGACGGGCTCGTCGAGAGGTTTAACCAGACCTTAAAACAGATGTTGCGACGGGTGGCTGCTGAAGATAAGAAGGACTGGGATCTGCTCCTACCTTATGTGCTGTTTGGCATCCGAGAGGTACCTCAAGCATCCACAGGGTTCACTCCTTTCGAGCTCCTCTTCGGCCGGCAACCCCGTGGCCTCCTCGACGTAGCCCGAGAAGCCTGGGAGCAGCAGCCGGCAGTCTACCGGACCGTCGTCGAGCTCGTCCAGGACATGCGGAGCAAGATCGACCGGGTCATGCCATTAGTCTGGGAGCACCTAGTAAAATCCCAACAAGCCCAGCAACGTCTCTACAACCGGGCGGCCCAACCGCGGGAGTTTCAACCTGGAAATAAGGTGATGGTCCTGGTCCCCAACGCAGCCTGTAAATTCCTGGCACAATGGCAGGGGCCATATACCATCGAGGAACGGGTTGGCCCTGTTAACTACCGAGTTTGGCAACCCGGCCGTAGACAGGCAACTCAACTATACCATATCAACCTGTTGAAGAAATGGGTCGGGGACCGGGACCAAATAGCCGCCCTCGCCACCTAAGACCCTGCGGAGATGCGGCACCTGGTCGGTCAGTTCCTGGATGTCTTCTCTGACAGCCCCGGCCAGACTAACATCTTGACACACAACATCTGCACTCCTCCCGGCGTCATCGTCCGGCAACGGCCCCATCGAGTCCCTGAGGCCCGCCGGCAGGCTATAGAGGAGGAAATACAAAAGATGCTCAAGCTGGGGATAATTGAGCCATCCCGGAGCCCGTGGTCCAGCCCGATCGTCCTGGTACCAAAGCAGGATGGCACCCTGCATTTCTGTAATGACTACCGACGCCTAATTGAAGTCTCCGACTTTGACAGCTACCCCATGCCCTGAGTGGATGAGCTCCTGGAGCGATTGGGAAGGGCTCGGTACATTACAACACTCGACATCACCAAGGGCTATTGGCAAGTCCCCCTCTCCGCTGACGCCAAACCCAAAACGGCCTTCTCAACACCGTCGGGGCACTGGCAGTACCGGGTCCTTCCCTTTGGCCTACACGGGGCTCCAGCAACATTCCAACGTCTAATGGATGTGGTACTCCGTCCCCATCAAACCTATGCGGCGGCTACCTTTACGACGTAGTGATCCACTCGGAGGCGTGGGAGAACCACCTGGAGCAGCTCCGCAGGGTGCTATCCGAGCTCCGACGGGCTGGACTAACCGCCAACCCCCACAAGTGCCACCTAGCGATGAATGAAGGCAAGTACCTGGGCTTCAAAGTAGGAAGAGGACTCATCCGGCCCCAGGAAGATAAAGTCAAGGCCATTCTGGACGCCCCAAAACCGTCAACCAAGACCCAGGTACGTGCCTTTTTTGGGTTGGCGGGTTATTATCGGTGCTTTATCCACGGCTTTTCCTCTATAGCGGCCCCCCTGACAGACCTGACCAGGAAGGGACAGCCGGAGCGGATCCGCTGGTCCGGAGAAGCCGAAAAGGCCTTCCAGCTCATCAAAAAAAAACCCAGACTTCAACTGTCCCTTCCTGCTCCAGACGGATGCCTCCGACACGGGGTTGGGGGCCGTGCTCTCCCAAGTCCAGGAGGGAGAGGAGCATCCGATCGTGTACATCAGCCGGAAGCTGTCCAAGGCCGAGCGCAACTACGCAGCCGTGGAAAAGGAAGCTCTCGCCATCAAGTGGGCAGTTCTGGAGCTGAGGTACTACCTTTTAGGCCGCCACTTTACTCTGTTTACAGATCACGCTCCGCTACAGTGGATGGCCCGGGCCAAAGATACCAACGCCCGGGTCAAGAGGTGGCTCCTCTCGCTCCAGGACTTCCACTTCGATGTGCGCCACCGGGCCGGGTCCAGCAACTCCCAACGCCGACGGACTCTCTCGGTCTTGGGCAGCATACTCAGGTCTGTCAGGGGTCACTCCCCTCCCACCCCCTGTCTCCCCCTTCTGTTTCCACCTCCAGGACCAGGACGTCGCTTGGGGGGGGGGGGTGTGGCGGGAATCCCGAGGCACAATCAGCGTCGCCCTGGCAACTCACGACCAACACCTGGAGCCACTCACCACGGACCAATCTATCACGGCCAACCTCCCCATATAAGCAGACCGCCTACTACAGACAGATGAGAAACTATCTCCGATGAGGTCTGAAGTTTACCTGCTCTCTGTTCTCGCTTTTCCCCGCAGACTCGCCGTGACCGATTGGCACCCGCCACTTCCTGGACTCAGCCACCGCGGTGATCGCACTTCCTGCACCCACCTGCTTTTGGCCACCGTCACTTGCCCACTGCGCAATGTGACATCGTAGTGACGTCTTTTCCATGTCATTTTTGGACGTCCAATTTCCGTCCATTGATGGGGTTGTTCTGTGACGCCAGGCGACGTCTTTTTTCGACGTCTACCGCACGTCTAATGTTGACGTTGGTGGGACCTCCTTATAAGGGCTACTCCAAAAGTGTTTTTTTTTTATATAAAATAAATAAATTTATATATATATACACACTGTATATGTAACCCCTCACACACAGGTCCTTCCGCACTTGCTCCGCGCAGGTCTCGAACCCGGGTCTCCAGGACGGGAGGCGGACGACCTCTCCATGAGGCTATTGCATCTCTTGAGTTCAGGAAGTGCGGTTTACCTATTCATCACTTACTAGATGGCCTCCGTTATATATAACATAAAAAATAATAACTTGATTATAGGCTACTTTAAATAAAATAAAAACTGTTAAAGGAAAACAGGAAAATGTAAAAAAAATAAAAATAATAATAAAAAAACATATGGACTACCAAATAAATAAATAGTCATACAGATAATAAATCTTGTTTTTTTATAAATAATCTGTATTCGTATGTATAATCATGTTAATAGGTTCTATTTTGTAAAACACATTTACTGCAACTGCCATAGACGTCCAAATGACGTCCAAAAAAACCCAGATCAAATGTTGAACGTCAAAATGACGTCTAAATTGGGTCATGGATAGACGTCCAAATAGTGGACCTAGTTTGGACGTTGAATAGATGTCCAGAATTGGTCCGACCGACGGACCCAATATGGACATGATCTGCACGTCTATCCGACGTCCAATGTGTATATCACAACTGCCATAGACGTCCAAATGACGTCCAAAAAAATAAGCCAGATTAGGTCAAATGTTGAACGTCAAAGTGACGTCCAAGTTGGGTCATGGTTGGACGTCCGAATAGTGGACCTAGTTTGGACGTCGAATAGATATCCAGAATTGGTCATGGACCGACGGACCCAATATAGACATGATCTGCACGTCTATCCGACGTCCAATGTTTAGTGGGTGGAGACACCACAGAGAAAGACTTCACCTTGCACCTCGCACCGACGACCTCCCTTTGCACGTTCACCTGCCTTACTGCTGTTTCACTAAGTCTGTCAATAAAACTCACCCTCCGGGGCTCACCAAACAGTCTTGTTCTGTCGTGCTGTTCCCCGCCCGGCCACAAAATGTTGCAATGACCTTATTTTTTTTATTTATTATTAGGCCGAAACAGACTGACATATTCAAATGTCACAAAATATTTTCTAAAATCTGTTAAACTAAATACAGACAAACCAAAAATCATTCAGACACCAGATATAATTTAATGTTTATTACTAGTGGGTACAGGACACTATAGTTCATTAATGTAAGTGAGGATAGCAAAATAAAGTAAACTGTGACATATTATACCAAAACATTTTCATACAGTGGACTACCAGTAAAATTGATAAAAATGTAGGACCAAAAATTATTCAGACACTTTGACCTGACCGTGTTTTGCTTAAGTGTTGCGAATGCAACCTTTTTACACCACAGACTGAACAAAATGAAGCATTGCTTGGTAATTGGTCAACAAAGTATTGATAGTTGTGTAAATATTGTCTGAATTCTTGGTTGATTGCAATCCATTACAAACCTTTCTATCAAAGCTATCTGACATTATCAAGAATCATTTGTTTTGACATAGTTCTTGTCATATTTTATTACCATTTTCTAAACTATAGCGAATAAACTGGGACAAACTTTTGAAGCTGTCTGAATAAATTTGGGTTTGATTGTATGTGCAATTAAGAGCTTTTAAGAAGTGAACAAGCAGAAAATCTAAAAAAAAGTTTTTTTTTTAATTCTGAATTTTACATTTACAATAATCTATAATGAATAAATAATAACTTTTAATTCAATTGTGTGGACAAAAACTTAATAAAGCAGGATGCTTTGATGTCTTATCCTCTGTTAATTCTGACTTAATGTATTGAAATGTTATGCAACATGTTAAAGTAATAAATGATTGCAATCATGGGCTAGTTCCGTGATTGATTATTGGATGACGCTATCCGGTAGTTTTTAACTTCTCCCTGTGCAGCAGCTTTGCCTCGTCCCTGGGGTACGGCATGACGAGGGGTCTTTAGGGCCTGCTGTAATGAATATTTAAAATCTATCTTACATGCAACTGTGTCAAGGGCACTCAGTGGAATACAGTTTTAGAGGCACTCATGGAATCATTAGCGGTGAATACTGTATATATGGTCTATGTATGAGAATGGATTTGTTTGCACGCTAAATAACAATCCAAAATCATGCACTTTTTGTATTTAGAGCTAGAGTGCTATGGAAATTTACATGCATCTTCACAAAATGGAAAATAAATTCCCAAGCAGGGATCTGTGAAACATCAGATCATGCCCGGCAGTGCCTCCATGTTTGCTGTGCTGAATTCTGAATTCCATAAGGTGGGAAATCAATCTCTCTGTGTGATGGCCGTGCACTGATGCTCTTTTAAAGCACAGGGAGTTTGTGTACTCTGATAGAGAGGTCACAGCGATGGGCGCTTTATTCAGCGTATCCAGAGACCTCTCGCTGCCCTGACCTACAGCATTCCCAGAAAGAGGTTCAGTGTACAATGACTATTATTAGACTAATACGGCTATCTCTCTCCCCTTAGAGGTCAGCCTTAAATTGAGCATTAAGCAAATAGCTAATGGAATTTGGAGGTATAATAATACAGGGATATGGTGAGACAATTCTATTAACAAGATATAAATCATGTTGAGTGTGAGGTAAGTGTTTTTTAATTGATTGATGGAAAAGACGATCCATTGGTTTTCTGAAGACTAACAGCCATTTACCGTTTCCTCTGCAGTAAAAGAGGCAAAAAAAGGCAAGATAAGGAAATTACTCTGTGCAAGGGGATAAATTATTCAGAGAAGATAATCATTTTGTGCTGACATTACTAATGTGAAGAAGCATTTAATCTCCACTCCGTTGGGACAGAGGACTTTGGGTGAAGGTTTTTATAAAGATTAAAGCGGTGTCTCCTAGATAGTCTACGGCTACTTTAGTTTACTTGTGTTTAAATCAAAACTGGTGGTGGGAACATGACAGAAGTGTGTAAATATGTTAAGACCTACTAGAACAAAAAATTGTGTTACCATGATTTTACAAAAGAGAAAAAACTTATATTAGAGAAATAATTTATATTGTAATATACGGTATAAAACAATATATAGTATTATAGAAAAACTATAATTTTAAACATATTAATAAATAATTTATAATTGTTAACAATTATAATAGTAGTTTATTTTTATTATTAATTAATATATTTATAATATTACTGACTGTATATAAAAGGTTCATATTAAAATAACAAAAACAATTTAAATAATAAAAATTAAATAAACATTATATAATATCAGATTGTAAAGATATTAATACATTTTAAACAGTCATAATTGTAAATGATTATTATTATTAATTCATATATTTACAATATTACTGTATATAAAAGTGTAAAAAATAAATAGAAACATTACTTAATATTATAGAAAACAAAAATGTTATACATATTAATAAATTACTTAAACAGTTTAAATTGTATACTGTTATTAATAATAATTCATATATTTACATTACTATATATAAAAAGTTAAAATTAAAATAACAATTATTTAAATAATAAAACTAAATAAATTATTTAATATAGAAAAGAACATTTTAAACATAAATAAATAATAATAATAATAATTATTATTATTATTAATTCATATATTTATAATAATACTGTATATTAAAAGTTCATAATAAAATAACAAAAACAATAATTAAAATAATAAAAATATATAATATTATAGAAAACAATAATTTTAAATATTAATAAATAATTTGAAACGTTATAATTGTATATTATTATTATTATTATTATTATTATTATTAATTCATATATTTAAAATACTGTATTACTGTATATAAAAAGTTCATATGAAAAAAAAACTACAAAATTATTATAAGAGTTCCTGATTAAATCTAAAAAGGAAAAAAATACAAAAAATGGTTTACATGGTAATATAACAATAAGCTGTCTACTGTCTTTAAGAAATATTGAACAAATAATAATGTAATAAAATTGTATATAAATACAATAATTTTTATTTAAATAAATAAATAAAAAACACAAAACTTTTAAAATTATATCAACAAATAATTAAAAAATATAAATTTCTAGAAACATCATTTTCAAAATCAATTAAAAATAAAAGTGTTCCAAATTAAACATGTTTTGCATATTTAAAAAATAAATGCATAATTATTTTTAAACAATAATTTTAAACATATCAATAAACAATTTAAAATATATAATTTGTTATAGAAATAACAAAAAGTAATATTTTTGTATAAAATAGCTAAATAAATAAATGTATAATTTAAAGTAATATATATGTGTTTCAGATTTAAGATTAAGGCGGATATTCATTATCAATCTGTGAAAAAGGTTCATATTGAAGTTATTTATGGATGACTTTTATTTTGTCATCACCTGGCCATAACATCAACCGATCTTTTTTTTTTCAGTAGCCAAAGAAAGAAAACCAATCGAAGCACGCCGCCACAAAGTAAAGTTTGAAGCCCAAAGTGACCCCATGTCAGGACAAACACTCACTTATCTGTTTTGAGCAATGGCCAATATGTTCTTCCCAATATTAACTGAAGTAACGAGAGATTTCTCTGTCCTAGGTGTAAACATCCTGTATCTCCAGAATCAACAGATGTCTCCATCTGCCCTGGGTGTCCTCCGATCGCTCACACGCGCCCCGTACGCAAATCCCCTCACAGCATACACACATTGATCTGGCCATAGATCCGGCGTGTCAGGATGATGTACATTATTTACAAGTGGCTGTTCTCCTCCTGTGCTATTTTTCACCTCACCTCTCCTCAGGGGGCAAATTATTAGAAAGCAAAAAAAAAAAAAACCAAAAGCGATCCGATAGCCATCTAGCATGACGAATTATGAGTGTTACAAAATAAAATGACAAACGGGGCCTGCTAGACTGGAAGTTAACAAGGCACTGATCAGCTAGGACCAACGTTATCTTCTCTTCATGTTTATTGCAGTGAGGGGCTCTTATTGCCCCGGCCCTGACATTGATCGACAGCTTCTATTAAGCGTCCTTCCCCGAGCAGCTGCCAGGAGCAGATACATTAAATAAAACAGTTATTGCTTTTCATTGGCTGCCCCGTAAAATATTGCCGCTAAATAGCTCCTGCCATCAGATGCGCTTCGCTACAAGGTTTTAATTTGAGAGACCGCGCATAACGCCGGCGCAATTGACACCAGCCTTTGTTTCCTCGCTGTAATGATTGTGTACATATCGTTGAATTGATGGTCTGTCGCCTTTGTTCGGCTTTAATGTGTGGCCTGTTTGTCAGGCGGAGACCGATGCCTGAACACGGATTTTTATCTCTCCTCCTCCTCCTCCTCTTCCCTCATACGTCTGATGTTTCCTCCCTTCCCCTTGTCTGTCCCTTATCAGAGGACCGGTGCGCCGCGGCGGCCTTAAGCTCTTGTCTAGCGACAAGATAAGGCGCTTTTTGCTGGCAGGAGACAACAAAAGCGCGGGCCGTTACAGCTCTTTCTGTGCGCGGACAATATATATACATGCCCAAGATGAATTATGGAGGCGAAATGGCCTCAGATGTTTGTGTAACACAGATATATTTGAATCCGGACCCCTCCTCCCGGCACCTATCCAATGTTATCGTAACGACGGCAGGGCAGCTGCGCTCTGCAGCGTAGATGTCATGTCTCTGTTTTGTGCGCTGCATATTAAAAGCTTTATGGAAGCAATTAAATGCGCGCTTAATGGCGAGGAGTTGGCAGAATGAATGTACAATTGAATTAGCAGTTATGATGGGGCACAATCCAAGACGAAGTAAATGGAATTGCCTCACACATTTCTCTCGTCCCCATCAGGTTTGGCAGCATGACACCACTTAATTACCCCTTTGTCACATATATTCTCTCATTGATCTAATTTTCACACAGCCTGCGCGCTGGATATCCACTGATATTCTCCATGGATTTTTGGGGGGATGCGATATATTGGAGCTGACTCATCCCAATAATAATTAGCCCGCTAAGTGGCTTCAGCAGCGAGAGAGGGAGAGCAAAACAGGTTGACCAAATTCAATTATGGGGATACTCTCACACAGGCCGGCCTGATCAGACATACAGCAGCTGTTCGTTTGGTGTTAGACGCACCGTCGGAACACTTTTAAGGTAACGGTTAGAGGAGACGGTTGAAAAACCCAAGGTTAAGAGTTATTTACAGTTATTCATTCTTTTTTCTTTTTTGAATCACCAATTTACAGGAAATTATGGAAGCCCGTTTCCGCCACTGAATAAAAACTAAAAAAGTAATTGTGACTTTTTCTCACAATTGCGAGTTTACATCTCACAATTGAAACTTTTTTTCTCAGTCAGAACTGTGAGATATAAATGCACAATTGCGAGTTATAAAGTCAGAATTGCTAGATATAAAGTCACTATTGCAGGATATAAACTTACATTTGCGAGAACTCACATTTGCAATTCTAACAATTTTTTCTCAACTGTGAGATATAAACACAATTGCAATTTATAAAGTCAGAATTGCTGGATATAAAGTCACTATTGCAGGATATAAACTCACAATTGCGAGAAGTAAAGCCAGAATTGTGAGTTTATATCCCTCAGTTTTGACTTTATATCTAGCAATTCTGACTTCTTTAACTCGTAATTGTGCGTTTATATCTCACAGTTCTGAGAAAAAAAGTTAGAATTGCGAGATGTAAACTCGCAATTGCAAAAAAAAAAGTCAGAATTGCGAGTTTATTTTATTCTCAGAACTGTGAGATATAAACGCACAATTGCGAGTTATAAAGTCAGAATTGCTAGAAATCACCCTTTTTTTAAAAATTGCGACTTTGTATCTCGCAATTCTGACTTTTTTCTTACATTTGCAACTTTGTATCTCGCAATTTTGACTTTTTTCTTACATTTGCGACTTTGTATCTCGCAATTCTGACTTTTTTCTTACATTTGCGACTTTGTATCTCGCAATTTTGACTTTTTTCTTACATTTGCGACTTTGTATCTCGCAATTCTGACTTTTTTCTTACATTTGTGACTTTGTATCTCGCAATTTTGACTTTTTTCTCCAAATTGTGAGATATAAACCTGCAATTGCGAGTTATGAAGTCCAGTTCTGAGGAGAAAAAAAAAGTTTATATCATGCAATTCTGACTTTTTTTCTCAGAACTGTGAGATATAAAGATATAAACGCACAATTGCGAGTTATAGTCAGAATTGCGGGGTATAAACTCACAATTCTAACAATTTTTTTCTCAACTGTAATATATAAACACACAATTGCAAGTTATAAAGTCAGAATTGCTAGAAATAATCGTAATTTCGTGAAAAAAAGTCAGAATTGTGAGTTTATATCCCCCAATTCTGACTTTATATCTAGCAATTCTGACTTTTTTAACTCGTAATTGTGCGTTTATATCTCACAGTTCTGAGAAAAAAAGTTAGATTTACGAGATGTAAACTCGCAATTGCAAGAAAAAAAGTCAGAATTGCGAGTTTATTTTATTCTCAGAACTGTGAGATATAATTGCACATTTGCGAGAACTCACATTTGCAATTCTAACAATTTTTTCTCAACTGTGAGATATAAACACAATTGAAATTTATAAAGTCAGAATTGCTGGATATAAAGTCACTATTGCAGGATATAAACTCACAATTGCGAGAAGTAAAGCCAGAATTGTGAGTTTATATCTCACAATTCTGACTTTATTTCTCGCAATTGTGAGTTTATATCCCACAATTCTGACTTTATATCTAGAAATTCTGACTTCTAAAACGTTGAAGCTCAATATCTAAAAAGCACTCAGAATGCAGATAGAACGAAATTACGACTTTGTATCTCGCAATTCTGGCTTTATCACTTGCAGTTATGTGTTTATATCTTACAGTTGAGAAAAAAAATGGTTAGAATTGTGAGTTTATATCTCGCAATTCTGGCTTTATTTCTCGCAATTGTGAGTTTATATCCCGCAATTCTGACTTTATATCTAGCAATTCTGACTTTATAACTCACAATTGTGTGTTTATATCTTTATATCTCACAGTTCTGAGAAAAAAAGTTGGAATTGCATAATATAAACTTCATAACTCGCAATTGCAGGTTTATATCTCACAATTTGGAGAAAAAAGTCAAAATTGCGAGAAACAAAGTCGCGATTGTAAGAAAAAAGTCAGAATTGCGAGAAACAAAGTCGCGATTGTATAAGAAAAAAGTCAGAATTGCGAGAAACAAAGTCGCGATTGTAAGAAAAAAGTCAGAATTGTGAGATACAAAGTTGCAATTTAAAAAAAAAGGTGAATTTTGAGTTTAAACTCGATTTCTAGCAATTCTGACTTTATAACTCGCAATTGTGCAATTATATCTCACAGTTTATATCTCACAATTCTGACTTTATTTCTCACAATTGTGAGTTTATATCCCACAATTCTGACTTTATATCTAGAAATTCTGACTTCTAAAATGTTGAAGCTCAATATCTAAAAAGCACTCAGAATGCAGATAGAACCTTATATTTCCAAGGCGACAAAATCATACATACATGAATTCTTTCTGAATAAAATTGTTATTTTTTTACATTAAAAATCTCACTGAGCTCAGACTATTCAATGGTTGTGTATTTTATTTATTTATTTATTTTGTCTTACAATGAAAGATAAACATTTAAACTATTTCAGGGATAAAGAATGCAAAAATAATATATCTGGGAGAACCAGCTCGAAGGTTTATACATGGGAGAGAGATGTTGTCACAAGCAGGTGTCATTTGTCCTCCAGTGGTCACCCTCAGATGAGGAAGAGTATTGAAATCATGCATCATAGCAGCTCACCTCTGTCAAGACACGGACAGTGAAAAGTGCTGTGTACGTTCATTCTCTGCCTCAAATGATAAGACCGCTCAAAAACATTTCAGCAATATAGAACTTTCTTAAAGGATTAGTTCACTTAATTTCCTGATAATTTACTCACCCCCATGTCATCCAAGATGTTAATGTCTTTCAGACAGCCTCTTTCTTTCATCAGTCAAAAAAAAAAAAAAAAAAGGTTTTTGAGGAAAACATTCCAGGATTTTTTTCCATATAGTTGACTTCAATGAAGATCAATGGGTTAAAGGTCCAAATTGCAGTTTCAATATAGCTTCAAAGGGCTCTGTACAATCCCAGCCGAGGAATAAGGGTCTTATCTAGCAAAAAGATCAGTCATTTTCTAAAAAAAATAAATAAATATTGATACTTTTAATATAATATTAAGATAATATTTTGATACTTTTTAGCCGGAAATGCTCATCTTGCACTAGCTCTGCAATGCCATTATGTAATCATGTTGGAAAAATCATGCGTGGTTAGTTCTGTGTCTGTGTACTTCGGTTCAAAAAGGTAGAGCAAAAAACTCCATCTCATTTTCTTCAAAACTTCAAAATCTCTCCTTTATTTTATAAAGGGACTTTGATTTTCTTTGCACGTTCACTTCAGGGTCAGTACTTCCGTCTACGTCACATGTGATCTTTCCAACATAGTCGAGCTAGTGCAAGACAAGAATTTGTGGTTAAAAAGTATATAAATGTTTTGGGTTTTTTAACGAAAATGGCCAATTGTTTCGCTAGAACATTATTCCTGCTGGGATCGTGTAGAGCCCTTTGAAGCATTGCAACTGCAATTTGGACCTTCAACCGTTGGCCACCATTGAAGTCCACTATATGGAGAAAAATCCTGAAATGTTTTCCTCAAAAACATTAATTACTTTGACTAAAGAAAGACATGAACATCTTGGATGACATGGGGTGAGTAAATTATCAGGATTTTTTTTTATTACTTTACATATACAGTGCCTTGCAAAATTATTCATACCCCTTCATTTTTTTCATAGTTTGTTATGCTGCTGCCTTATGTTAAACTAATTTAAATTACTTTTTCCCCACATCAATCTACACTCCCTACTCCATAATGGCAAACATTTGTGCAAATTTATTAAAAATAAAAAACTGAAAAGATCCCGTTGCATAAGTATTCATACCTTTTTCTGGGACACTCGAAATTTAGCTCAGGAGCATACATATTGCTTCTAGATGTTACTACAATTCGAGTGGAGTTAAACTGTGGCAAATTCATTTGAATGAGTATTATTTAGAAAGGCACACACCTCTCAGAAAAGGTCTAACAGCTGAAAATGCAAATCAGATAGGGCTGGGCGATTAATCGAAAAGTAATCGAAATCGACATTCAGAATCTATAATCGATCAAATTTTTCCAGGTCAATTATTTCAATTACTTTCCCTTTAAAAACATTACTGCGTGTGGAGTCAGGTGACCCCGCTCCGTTACGTTATTCCTCCGACATGTCGATGGAGAGCTTAAGCAGTATTTATACAGTAAAAAGTATTTATAGGATATACAAGAGTAATTTTATTTAGAAGAGATGCTGCTTATTTTCTACTTTTAATATTTATTATTATTTTATAAATAATTTATTTTGTTTCCAAAAGTGCAAGTTATTTATTTTCACTAATTTAAGAAAAATGTGACTTTTCGTTTTAAGCAATGTGTGCTTTAATTTCAGTTGTTCAACACTGATGTTCAATAAATAACCATAGATAGTAGATAGTGTGTGTGCACCCTTCATTCAAAAATCTCTCACTTGTAATATGTGCGCATATTTACTGTACAAAACTTGTCAGTGAACAATGAGGGCAAAAAAATAAATATTATTTAAATATAATTAAATATAATTTTATTAATGAATAAAATAATCGTTCATTAATCGTAATCGGGTTAAAATGTTCAATTAATCGAGATTTTGATTTTAGGCCAAATCGCCCAGCCATAATATCAGAGCAAAAACCAAGTCCTGAGGTCAAGATAACTGCCTGTAGAGCTCAGTGACAGACTTGTGTTAAGGCAATGATCTAGAGAAGAGTTCAGAAAAAAAATCTGCTGCATTGAAGGTTCACAGAAGCATTATCCATAATGGAAGACGATTGGAACAACTAGGACTCTAGAAAATGTCTGCCAGCCCCCATCCAAGCTGACAGAGCTTGAGAGGTGAAAAGGTGAGGCAAAAAATGGCAGATAATTGCCAAATGCAAAAGTCAAAAAGACTTGAGGCTATAAAGGTGCTTGAACTATGTACTGAGTTAAGGGTATGAATACTTATGCAATGTACTTATTTCAGAGTTTTATTTTTAATAAATTTGCACAAATGTTATAAACCTATTTTTTGCTTTGCCATTATGGAGTAGGGAGTGTAGATTGATGTGGGAAAAAAAAGTAATTTAAAGTAGTTTAACATAAGGCAGCAACATAACAAAATGTGAAAAAAATGAAGGGGTATGAATAATTTCGCAAGGTACAGTATGCAGGCTAGTTGGACTTGTTGTGTACGGGCAAATCATCAATATCAATATATTTATTAAGATAATTTACATCAAACTACTTTTTATAACTAATATAGTCCTTGGAAATAAGTTGAGGATTATTTTAGACTTTGATGAGAACCGGAAGTGCAAGTATGACAATATCAGCGTCCTCTCTGGCTGATTCTTGATCCTGGACATCCCACATAGAGTAGACTGCTGCTGAATATGACGTCCTTGCAGATTAAGTGGTCACTTGTTCAACTTTCGCCATTAACCTGAGTGCACCAGGCAGTTTGCACTCCCCGCTGGGCTACATTGGCACATTTATTGTCTGGGGACAGACTAATGGATCCCAGTTAAGGTGTGTTAACAATTTTTCTATCGATTAATGAAGGGAAATCATAGCCAGACGAACTTAGCCCACAAGATTTAGTGGCTTTTAAGGTAGTAGGGACGAATATAATGCTTTAGAAAGAGCTACTGTACATTATATATAAGACACCTGCTACATTAAGTTACATTAAGGTTTAATACGTCTTCATTACTGGCAGGGCGCCCAACCCCTTCAAGGTTGAAATAGAGATCCACCTTTCATTATGCCACTTCTCATTGCTCTGCCGAGAGATATCAAATAATAATGGAACTATTGAGACAGTTCTGCTCGAGCTGTTAATGCTAATCGATGTATTAAATATTGAGCATTTCCATAGCACAACTTTGAACAGCTGCCACGGCGCTCGCCCAAGATGATTCAGGATGCTGCCACAGGCCTTACTTTTCATTTTTGCTTAATTAAACAAAGTAGACCATGATAACAGCCCTATGACCTCTTAACTCCGACCTCTGGAAAAGTAGCTACGTACTCTGATGTGATTTATGATACTTCTAGATAATATAAAACTCAAGCGCTTTGGTTTTTACACTGTATGGCTACTTTACTTACATTATTGTTCTCTTTGCAGATAGAAATGATGTTTGTAAGTTTGGGGTCAGTAAGTCCCTTATGCTCACAAATTTAGTTGTTAAAAATGCAGTAAAAACAGTAAAATTCTGAAATATTATTACAAATGTAAATAACTGATTTCTATTTCAATATATTTTAAAATGTAATTAGGGGTTTAAATGCGTAGCGCAGAAACCCTTTTGTAATTGTTAGAACGGTCACGGATCAGCGATCTCCACGTAAAACTGATCATTCAGACCAAACCGTAAGTCCAAGACACTTGAAACTTGGAGGGATGGTAGTACTCACACCACCGTCAACGTGATCAAGGCTTGCCCCAGTCGGCCTGATGGGGGCGCTACAGTGATCAAAAGTATGAAATAGCTCATAACTCCTAAACCGTTATGACTTTGGAATCCTTGGCTCACGTCGGACAAAACGATTGTGAGCCTAACAAAAATTTTGGGTATTTCGCATTATTTAAAAACCTACTTTTGCGAACTAGGCCTAGGTTTTTCACTTGATCAGAACCAAACCAGTGCAAAAAGATTCTCTGGAGGGTGAATATCAATAATTATCAAAAAAAGTTGAACTTTCGACTCATTCGCAAAAAGATGCGTAAAGGTTCAAAAGGGTTAGGGTCACTTTTAGTAAAATGCCTATAACTCCTGAACGGAATGAAACATCACCAAATTCAGGCGATTTGAGGTCGCAGAACAAAAATCGTGGAGCTTGGCCACTTAATGGTGCTATAAGACCAAAAAAAAAAAAAACATAAAAAAGGCTATAGCTATGCAACCATTTGGCCTATCAACATGAAAATCGCTGTGCACAGTCTTGGTCCAAAGTGCCACTAGTATCTATAAGGACTAAAGAACATAAACGCCATTGGCCAATGAAGTTTGACCACCAATTAGCCAAGGTTAACAGTAGCTGACTGGAATGAAATTTGGTGGGCCTGTTTGACTCATGTCCCCAAAGGTCTGTGAGAAATTTGAAAGAAATCGCGATTATCAGGGTTTAAGCACTTTTTTTGCAATTCTTCAGTACAATTCTCTAGACTATATAGGTCAATAATTATCCAAAAAATACCCTTTGGGAAGCTATTACGTGGTCGTTTAGAAAAGGGACCTGTCCAAATTTACCTAAAATTCTATGAAGCCTAAAGGAAAACTCAAAACTTGGTAAACAAGCATGCAACGTTTTAAGGAGATCAGACCACAGCTGGTGCTATAACAGTCATAAACGTTACAAAATATAATATTTCTATGTACAAATTACCTGTATTTGCAAAAAAAAAGTGCTTAAACCCTGATAATCGCTGCTTGCAGCTATATTTTATTCCTGTGATCAAAGCTGAATTTTCAGCATCATTAGTCCAGTCTTCAGTGTCACATGATCCTTCAGAAATCATTCTAATATGCTGATTTGGTGCTCAAGAAACATTTTGATTATTATCAATGTTAAAAACAGTTGTGCTGCATAACATTTGTTTCAAGATTCACTTTGATCAATTTGATGTATCCTTGCTAATTTATCTGAAAAAACAAATCTTACTGACTCACACCTTTTGTACGGTTGTGTATTTTACTCCTAATGTTCATTTCTGGTGTGATATCCTGCAGTTTTGTCTGTCTTATCACACACAATCTTTTCTCTGTGTCTTTTCAGAGCCACGGTAATCCAATCCCCTCACGTCCTCTATGTACATAAATGCACAAACACATGACAAACGTCAAACAAACACTCAGTAGGCACGCTCAGAACGCAAGGATCCCACGGCAGAGCTTAAACAGAGCGTCTCGGGGCCGACCGTGAGCAGGGGTGGCCATGTTAGATTCCTGCGCGCCGCACACGACGCAGCTCAAATAAACCCAGCACAGTGAGCCAGGGTCAGGCCGCCTCTGCTGAGGGATGCACTGCAGTGCCAGTTGTATAGAAAGAAAACAGGGTACCCAGCAGGACGTCCCGCACAGGGCCCAGCCAGCCAGATATTCAAGCCCGCTCCCTGTTTCTCTTTCCTTCAGAGTGTCCAAAGCGTTACTCATGTTTGCCTTGCTGCTCTTTGATGAGAGTAAATATCATTTGCTCTCTCAGACACTTTGATTCTTTCAAAAAGCAGCAAATCAACAATGATTTTCAGTCCTGAAGAATGTAACACTGTAGTCAAAGAGACTTCCTTTAACACAACCTCTAAAGAGTATACCATAGTTAACTAACTAAACTATAGTTATGAAAAATGTATATCTAGATTTATTTTAATGTATCCACTTTTTCCTTTTTATAAAATGTAAGCCAAAACTCATGTGAAGTTAATCTTTAAATTAATATAAATTTTTCGCACTGTACATTGAGGTGTGGTGAAAACAAATTAAAAAAAAGTTTCAGCATTCATTTTATTTTTACTTATATATAATATATATATCAAAAATGTGTGTGTATATATATATATATATATATATATATATATATATATCAGGCTTGTGCACAATTCAGAATTTCAGAATTGGCCGCCATTCAATTCATGAGTTGGAATTTGAATTGGAGTTGGAATGACAGGAAGTGGAATTAAATTCATGGCAATTCAAACACATTCCACACAGTCATACAACAGAAAGAATGTGTTGAATCTCACAATTACATTAATTTTGTAATTTAATAGCATAATTTCATTACACATAACTAGTCACTCCTCAACCCTGCATACATTTTGTTCCAACATATAGATAATGATCAAATTCTTGAAATAAATTACTCCCTCAATGTTTGATTAGTTTTGTTCAAAATGTTATTTTCATTTCAAAGTAATCAAATAACACAATGTAATCTGTACAAGTAGTTCAAACTAATATCATTTATAGAATATGTAATGAAATCATATCTGACATATATTGTAAAGCTTCATTGTTAAACACTTCACTTATGTATGTGAATTTCTTTGAATTTGTATTGAATTGCAATTCTGCTTCCTTTAATTTAATTAATATATATATATATATATATATATATATATATATATGTGTGTGTGTGTGTGTGTGTGTGTGTGTGTGTGTATAAAAATATTCATATTTGATAATATAGAATTATATGCATAGAAAATTATAGATATATATATTATATATTTATATAATTATATGCATATAATTCTGTATATTATTAAATATGAATATTTGTATACTTTTATACTTCATAATATATACAATTATAGAATTATACACATAAAATTGTGTGTATATTTATATTTTTTATTTTATATGTTTATTATTGATAGAATTAAAATTCAATAAAAATAAAATTGTATATACTGTAATATATATATACAAAATATTCATATTTGATAATACATCCAATTATATACATACGGAATTATATACATAGAAAATTATATATATATATACTTTTTATTTTATATTGTATTGATAGAAAAAAAAATCTAATAAAATAACTGAATATAACATTTTTCATTTTATATATTATTGATAAACTTAAAATTCAAATAAAAATAAAATAAAATGAATGAATATAAAAGTTTCACACTGCACATTTTAATGGTATGGTGTCTAAATATAAAAAAGTAAAAAAAAATATCAACATTCATTGTATTTGTTTAATACGTAAAAAATAATAATATCTTAATATTTTATAATATATACAATTATATATATTAGGTATATATATTATAATATATACAAATATATATATATATTATATATGATTTATAGAAATAAAATTCAAATTGGCCAAAACGTTAAAATAATTCTTGGCTTACTGTCCAGAATTTACATGTGGGTGCATTTTTACTACAGAAGTTTTAAAAGAGCAGAAACAAATTGTTCCCATTTCCAAACTCAATTATTTGATCGTGTTCTTTTCAACATAAGTTTTACAGCTTTAGTTAATTTCCTAGTAAGATGTATGTCAAAAACAAATCAAACTTGATTTTATGGAGCACACCATTTAAAAACATGAGGCTGTTGACAGAAAAAAAAGTGCTGAACACTTATTAAAATTTCTTGTTCTGTGGCACATTTGCAAGCTGTGCCATTGTGGAATTGTTGCCAATAGCTTGTACTGGGCAGATGGGCGAGCCAGAGAGATGGATCAGATGCCTCATAAATTTCCGTTTGCCACCAAAACTGAGGAGAGATACAACTATCCATGCTTTATTGCCAGGGGCACAGGGTGGGTCTGCCAAATGCAACAGTTTAAATTGTCTATCCAAATTATGCCCGATTCAGCACAGTGTAACTAATTCATATCATCTTCTTCATGAGTGCTGTTTTCTATACCTAAAAGAAAACTGTTTATGGATCCTTAAGCATAACACTATTGTTAACTGCTTTTAATGTTCACTAGATATTGTTTTAACTGTATTCTCATATTTCCACTCTATTCTATTGCCCCCAAAACCACATTCTTTTCCCTAGCTGCTATAAACAGCAATGGTGTCGTAATGCTTAAAATAGCTGCAGTTCAAGGTGAAATTTGAATGTTTGTATTTCTATGTCATTTATGTGCATAAATGGTTGATAGAGTCCTGGAGTTTTATATGGCAAACAGATGTCGGGCCGAGCGCAGAGCATTTCGTAGCACCTGCTTGAGTAAACAGAGGCCTGCTGAAGCCTGGAGCTCGCCTGTTTTCTTTTCATAGACACCTCACTGCATCCAAGCAGTGACAGGCCGGTCAAAAGTTTGGAATAATTCAGATTTTTAAAAATCAAATAGGTATATTTAAAATAAATGCATTGAATTGATCAAAAGTGACAGTTAAGACTTTTATAATCAGGGGTGCACATACAGTTGAAGTCAAAAGTTTACATACACCTTGCAGAATGTGCAAAATGTTAATTATTTTACCAAAGTAAAAGAGATCATACAAAATGCATGTTGCTTTTTTGTTACATATTACAAAAGTTGTTACATATAGTCTACAAGAGAAAATAATAGTTCAATTTATAACAATGACCCTGTTCAAAAGTTTACATACACTTGATTCTTAATATTGTGCTGGTACCTGAATGATCCACGGCTGTTTTTTTTTTTTTTTAATTTAGTGATAGTTGTTCATGAGTCCCTTGTTTGTCCTGAACAGTTAAACTGCCGGCTGTTCTTCAAAAAAGTCCTTCAGGTCCCACAAATTATTTGTTTTTTAGCATTTTTGTGCATTCAAGCCCTTTCCATCAAAGACTGTCCATCAAAGATTCATCTTTATGCACTGAGGACAACTGAGGGACTCATATGCAACTATTACAGAAGGTTCAAATGCTCACTGATGCTTCAGAAGGAAAAACAATGCATTAAGAGCCGGGGGGTGAAAACTTTTGAACAGAATGATTTTTTCTTATTTTGCCAAAATATCATATTGTTTCATTTAGTACTGCCCTTCAGAAGCTACAGAAGATACTTACATGTTTCCCCGAAGACAAAATAAGTTAAATTTACCCTGATCTTCAATTCAAAACGTTTTCACCCACGGTGTTCGCTGTTTGTAAGATGCGGCTCTCTGTGTGCGCACCAAACAAAAAGTAAAAAAAGAAAAAAAAATGTTAAATGTAAATATTAGTACTGTATTTTTAAAACTAGAAAAAATTATAAAATAATTGTATTTTTATTTAATACTCATTTTTAAATATAATATTATTATCATACTTTATTCATTATTCTTTTCATTTTATTTTAAACAATTAACTCAATGAAGTGCAATGATACTATTATTACTATTATTTTATTTTTATTTTTTTTTATAGTAATATTTAACGGGTCAAACTATGTGCAGTATGAGAACCAAACAAATCTTCAGGTCATCTCATGAGAACCAGACTGGAAAACTGTTTATAATGTGACAGAGAATTTCTGTTTCAAAAAAAAATGCTGTTTATTTTAACATTCTATTCATCAAGAAATCCTTAAAAAAAAAGCATACAAAAAGTATCATTTCCACAAAAACATCAAACAGAAAAATTCAGTTTTTAACATTGAAAATAATAAGAACCAATTATTAATAAATTAAGCACCAATTGATAATAATTAAGCATCAAATCAGCATATTAGAATGATTACTGAAAGATCATGTGAAGACTGAAATAATGGCTGCTGAAAATTCAGCTTTGCCATCACAGGAATAAATTACATTTTAAAATATATTCCAATAGAAAACATTTATAATGATCTTAATAATTCCTAACCTTTGACCAGAGGTGCATGTTGGTCAATTGTTTATAGTATATATTTCTTTTGTATTTTTATGTGTAAATATTAAACGGAATAGTTCACCCAAAAATGAAAATTCTTTCATTAATTGCTCACCCTCATGACGTTTTAAACCAATAAGACAAATTTTAGACAAATATTTTTGAAGAAACTGTTCAATAAAGTTGTTATTTTGTTGAATTTGCACAAAAAAAGTCACATGGACTATTTTAATGATGTTCTTACTACCTTTCTGGGAATTGAACGTGTCAGTTGCATTGCTGTCTATCTTAATTTGTCTTTTAAAGATGAATGAAGGTCTGACGGGTTTGGAACGACATAAGAGTAATTACATCATTTTCATTTTTGGGTAAACTATCGCTTTAAATGTCACTGGATTAAATAGCAAAACATCAAAAGTGGATTTTATTTCAAATAAATATATGTTCCAAGCAAAATAATGATGCTCAAAATTATTTTTATTGTACAAACCTAGCACTATTCATTCGCAGATGAGGTAAGCAATACAACACTTTATCTCTCTACATTGTACTGTTGTTGACTGCACATTTGGCAACAGTACTTAAAGTGTATCTCCTGCATGCAGACATCTGCCTGAACACTGCTTTATTCGGTGTCCTCCTTTACCACAATTGACTTGTCATGTATTTCACAGCTAATTAGGCCTTTACAAATGAGGCCAATGGCCACTGATAAGGACGATGCTAAATTGACCGTAAATGCTACCATTCAATCAGACACAATGACCACCCCTGCAGCAATAATCAGGATTAATTAATGCCACTGTATTGTGCACAGATGCAGAGGGAAAACATCTATAGCAACATAAAACTGTGAAGTCAAAAGTGAGTATTCATTACAAAGGCTTTCATTGTCTTTTCTGAATTTCCACTCACTCGTCTAATAAATTTAGTTGTCTGAATATATAATCAACATATTTTCCTCAACTCTTTGTGTTAGAATTCAGCTCACTGCTCAAAGCATGCTAGTAGAGTATTGTTGTCTGTCTGAATGTCCCTAAATGTCACAATCTGCTTTAAGTACATAGGCACCAAGATTACTTGTGGCTTCACTATTTTTTTGGGATTAAGATTCCTTTTTCCTAATCGAGTCGAGCTCTCGCACACCGTCCGAGGACAGTCGAGCGAGATGCTGTGGAGTCTCTCTTGAGGCAAAAAGGCAGAGCCCCTCTTTTAGAGCTATCAAGGTGTTTGTCTCTGTGAATTGTTAGGATACTGCGCTGATGCCTACCTTGCAGCGCTGCCTGACTGAAACGGCTATTTTAACCCTGAAGTACTTATCAGGTTGTTATTGTTCTGTCTCTTAAAAAAACGTCACTGGATATTTCAGGTTTACTGGATAACAGCAAATGAGTGTGTGGGTATGTTAGATTAATTTCTAGGTGTACAGGTTATAGTAACAGATCTAAAAGTAGTAATGTAAAGTCATCAGCCAGTGACTGCAGCTGCTGTTTCTGTTTCTTTGTCTTTTTTTTTTTTTTTACAGATATTATAGTCCATTATTTTCCATTGTACTACAATGGATTGCACTTTTAAAATTGCAGCACAGAAAACGGGGGTCAAACTCATGAAATCAATGTTAGTAAGTTTTCTGCCATTAAATAAATCATCTAAATGGAGCAAAATATGTTGTTTAGCCATGGCCAATCAAAACAAAATGGACTGGGAATCGACAAAAGGCTGAGTCAGCACTTCACAAAGATGAAAAGCCATTATCCATAATCATCATCACAAAAATCATTGTAAAAATGCTTTAAAAAATTGTAAGGCATTAAGAAGTAAGAGTAATATATAAGTAAATAAAAGTATTATTGCCTTTGAACCGTACACTAAAATGCCCCAGAAAAAGCCAAAAATATATATATTGTTATAAAATATGTTATATAGAAATAATACATTATATAATAAATAATTATACTAAAATACACACACACTGTTATTTTAGTATTACTGAGATACTATTATAGTTTTTATTATGTATCCTTTTTTTTCCTATTTTTTCATTCTATTGTCTGTTTTCAGTTTCATTTTAGTTACAATTTTTGTTTTTGTGTCACTTTTATTTTTTGTTAATGTCTATATAGTTTTTATTCCAGTTATAGTTTATTTTGAGTACATCAACACAATGCATTAAGCTGCTGCATGTCATCACGAAAGCTTATCATTTGCACATGTTTTTAAGCCATCAATTCAAATGAATTTAAAGCATTCAAACACATGACATGGAAAAACTCAACTGACTACTCACACGCCATGTTCGGTGCGCACACAGAGAGCCGCATCTCACAAACAGCGAACGCCGGGGGGGTGAAAACTTTTTGAATTTGAGAATTAGGGTAAATTTAACTTATTTGGTCTTCAGGGAAACATGTATGTATCTTCTGTAGTTTCTTGAAGGGCAGTACTAAATGAAAAAATATGGTATTTAGGCAAAATAAGAAAAATTCATTCTGTTCAAAAGTTTTCACCCCCCGGCTCTTAATGCATTGTTTTTCCTTCTGGAGCATCAGTGAGCGTTTGAACCTTCTGTAATAGTTGCATATGAGTCCCTCAATTGTCCTCAGTGTGAAAAGATGGATCTCAAAATCATACAGTCATTGTTGGAAAGGGTTCAAATAAACAAAAACGCTGAAATAAACTTTTCTGAAGAACAGCAGGCAGTTTAACTGGTCAGGACAAACAAGAGACTTCACAAATATCACTAAATAATTAAAAAAAAAAACAGCTGTGGATCATTCAGGTAACAACACAGTATTAAGAATCAAGTATATGTAAACTTTTGAACGGGGTCATTTTTATGAATTCATCTATTATTTATTATTTTCTCTTGTGGACTATATGTAAAAAAACTGTGAAATATCTTGTCCAGGTCAGTACTAAATAAAAAATTGCAAGGTGTATGTAAACTTTTGACCCCAACTGCAACACAACATTTCCATTGATGATGATACAAAAACATATCCTAATCTCATTCGCTGACCATCGAGGTATTAGCTATTGTTTTCGCACTGTTTCCAAATGGGAATGACAAATTAAGTGATCCTTTCCCTTTCCCCCCCCAACTTGTTCTTTTTCTGTCAGCGGCTTCGTCCTTCATTCCTCCGGTGACAGGGAGTGCTGAAGGACGCCTCGACTAGCTGACACTGCAGTTCCATCTGCTTCTGGGCTGCCGGCTGCCAAGAGAGCTCACACTGCCTTGCAGGCACTTGATGAAGAAAAGGAATCGATGGAGTGAAGAATGATGAAGAAATGAAAGTGGGAGACAGACAAGCTGCAAAAACGAGTGTGGCACTTTTGCTGTGACAAAAACCACTAATTAGGCAGAAAGGAAGACGGTAATAGATTTCAAAATGATCTTTCTGTTTAAAGTCTTTCTCACTATATAAGAACATACAAGATAAATTCAACTGTGCGGTGAATTGAAACGATGAATAAATGTCAAAAATGCATTTAAGATTTAGAGAACAAATGCAAGATTTTTCTTCGGAGTAAAAAAGAATAAATATACATGGATAGAGACACTAATGTTTTAATATGACCGCTTTGGCACAATCGTTAGAACTCAAAATTTAGTTTTCCTCATGATAAACGGTCTGATTCTGTCCATTAGGATTATTTTCCTAACTGTATAAGCAAAAACACAATGGACTTTGTCAAGCATCACAATTTAGGCATTAGTCATTAGATATTGCATTCGCGTAATGGAGGATAATAGGATCATATCCATCTCAACTAGCACAGTAAATATGGCATTTTTATGTTTACTGCACTGTTTGGATTTCTGGATTATTTGAGTGGTGCTACAATTCATATAACATGACCGTTCATTCTGATGGTCCACGCCGAAAATCATTACTGCTATTATCCTGTGATGCACTTGCAAAATGACTGATGAATGAACAGAGGTTTTGGCTTGGTATTCATCTTCATTTTGCGGGAGTGTTTGTTCATATTCCATCCCTGAGAAAACCAGTTCTGCCAGTAAGTTTGAGCGAACACGAAATATTACCCTCGGCATCTATCTATTTCGCAGACGTTCTTGTTGCACCGCAGTAAACTTGCTCACTTTAGGCCATTTCGAAATTTAGTTTAAAACCCGAGGAATGACCTGTGTGATGGATTGGACAGACCTGTTTTAAGCCTGGCAATGCTTTTGAGTTAATAACCCTCACTATTTATTCATATTCCAAGAAATATCTTCGTTTTACGACAGTCATAGAGAATTTTACCTGACATGCACATGGTTCAGAAGTGAAAGGGACCTGAACGTAATCTGCACACTCGTGTCCCATAAATGTCTTTGCGCATCGAATATTTAACGCGAGCAGTAAGCTGTCATAGCGCACCAATACACATGGTCAAAAGATGGGACGAAATGACCCTGCTACAGGGATTCCTCTATTTCCTGCACAATTGATTTATTTCACATTATTAATGAACTTTGCTGCAGCTCCACTTGTCAGGGCTGCTGTGCAGAGGTCAATAACCAGAGGAAACTTGATGTTAGTAGATCCAGCTTAAGTGATTCTGTCGCGCTAACGATTCAATATATCAGGACAAATGTCAGGTGCTTTTAATATGTTGATTCACCGCCTCTAATCTGCATAAGCGCAGTGCTCGCGGGGATCCAGAACACGGCCGAGCCGGGAGATTTATAATGCCTTGCTGAAATTCCCCTTGCTTTCGGTAAATATTTGAGGTAGTAGGTAGAGTTGGCCAAGCAGCAGAAGAATGTAAAACATTTTTTCCTCTTGGTCCAGTGGAAGAACATTGAGAGTTAGTGGAGAAATGTGGCTTATTTGTTCATTTTTGTTCATTATGATATCTGGAGAAATCATTCCATTAGCATTTTCATTCATCTGGCTCAAAACAAATCAATGGTAAACATTAAAAGTGAAAGTCTCTTCTGCTCACCAAGCCTGCATTTATTTAATCTAAGTACAGCAAAAACAGTAAAATTTTGAAATATTTGTACTATTTAAAATAATATTTGAATATATTGTAGAATGTTACATTTTTTTTAATCATTACTCCAGTCTTCAGTGTCACATGTTCCTTCAGAAATCATTCTGATATGTTGATTTTCTGTTCAAGAAACCTTTTTTATTATTATTATCAATATTTAACACATTTTTTTTCTGGATTCTTTGATGAAAAGAAAGATCAGCATTTGGGAAAGAAATTATAGAAATTAATATAATTTCTTTTATTCAGCTAGGATGCTTTAAATTGATTAAAAAAAGTGATGATAAAGCAATTTATAATGTTACAAAAGATTTTTATTTCAGATAAATGCTGTTCTTCTGAACTTTCTATTAATTAAAGAAACCTGAAAATATTCTACTCAGCTGTTTTCAAAATAATAAAAATAATGAATGTTTTTTGAGCAGCAAATCAGAATATTAAAAGGATTCCTGAAGGATCATGTCACTGGAGTGATGATGAAAAATTCAGCTTTGAAATCACAGGAATAAATTATCTACTTAATTTATAATGAACTATATCATAATACATTTATTTTTTTTACATTATATTACGTTATATTTTTTTATAAAGTAAAAATTATAATACAATAATCTGTTCTTATGAATACTCATTTTATAAGTCTTTTTTTATAATGCATTATGCATTCATTACAATGCCTTAAGAATACCCTTATAATGTATTATAAATACAGGCTTTATAGAAAGTGTTACCAAAAGTTTTTGTCAGAGCCCCTTTATTATGAATTTTGACATTAATTTAAATTTGGCTGATTTAAATTTTGGCTGATTATCGGCACCGATATCAAGCATTTTTATGATTATCGGTATCAGCCATTTTCAAAACTGATTTGCCGAAAAAATAATTTAAAAGCATAAAAAATTGTCAGAGCCCTTTTATTATTAATTTTGACATTAATTTTAATTTTCACACCAGACATATATTGGTTATGGGTCTACTTGATCTGTAATAATCAGCATCGGCCCTGAAAAACATAACGGTTGACCGTTTATTGGCGCAGATATCAAGCATTTTTAGGGTTATTAATATCGGCCATTTTCAAAACCGATTTGCCATTAAAATAATTTAAAAGTATTTAAAGATTGAAATAAAAAATAAAAATTTATTTAATTTTTATACCAGACATATATACGTTCAAAATATCGGTTATTGGTCTACTTGATCTGTAATAATCAGTATTGGGATTGGCATTGGCCCTGAAAAACATATCGGTTGACCATTTATCTGCACTGATATCAAGCATTTTTATGGTTATCGGTATCGGCCAATTTCAAAACTGATTTGCAGATAAAATAATTTAAAAGCATTTAAAAAAAGCTTTTGCCAGAGCCCTTTTATTATGAATTTTGACATTGATTCAAAATTTTACACCAGACATATATTGGTTCAAAATATCAGTTATCAGTCTACTTGATCTGTAATAATCAGTATCGGCATCAGCCCTGAAAAACATATCAGTTGACCGTTCATCGGCACCGATATCAAGCATTTTTATGGTTATCGGTATCGGCCATTTTTAAAACTGATTTGCCAATAAAACACTTTAAAAGCATTTAAAGAGGTTTAAAGCATTTAAAGAGGTCAGAGCCCTTTTATGATTAATTTTGACATTCATTTTAGTTTTTATACAAGACATATATTGGTTCAAAATATCGGTTATCGGTAGGGTTGGGAATCGAAAATCGATTCCGATTCTGGAATCGGATACTTAAGATAAAGAATCGGATACTTGTTATAATATTAAAATTTCGATTCCTCGTTTCGATTCCTGGTTGCATTTTTTCCATCTAGTGATCTGCCAGGACCTTCCGCGCGTGCAATCTGCCAGGACTTTACGTGGTAATGTAAACATCAGTCGAAAAGATGGATCACGGTAAGCGTTTAAAAGTGTGTCTACGCTTTGTAAAAACCGAAGACAAATCTACCGCTGCACGCAAACTTCATCTTAGAGATCTGCAAGGGACGGATTTTAGTCCTGCGCCCGCCCACTCCAGAAGGAATATATGTTATTTCGTCCCGCAAAAGCCCACATAAAAGTCACTTATACCCCCGCGGGAAGACAGGTATCTACTTTATCTCTTGGCTGCATGAAACAAACCCTCCCGGTAATGTAAAGGCAAAGATGACCAGAGTAATAGTAACGAACTCGCGCGTGCCTAATGTATTCATTCTTGTATATCGGAGTCGTACATTAGGCACGCATAAATCCGCTGTTGATTCACAAACTATTCATGCTTTCGGTGCTCTGATCCATAGTATTTTTGCGTGAAATTTCAAAATATTTGCATAGTTTTCAAAATGAATGTCCTGTGAGTTTTTTATAATGAATGCTTACCCATAGAGGTGGATCTTGTAAGGGTCAGTGGTGTTTAAGCACATATGAGCACCAGCATAAACAGATTTACAATGTATTTACTGTATTTTTCATTTATATGTTTATTTTATAATAAATACAAACAGTAGATATTCAGTCACTTAAGAAAGAGTACTCTGAAGTTGTGAAGAATGTCTGAATTAAATAATTTAGGTGCTTTAAATCTGTATGTGTGTATTCATGTTAAAAAGTTAGAGCAGAGGATTTTCTTTTAAATTCAAAAGTATAGCTTTAATTTAAAGTTTGTTTGATTTTTTTTTTATAACATGCAGGAGAAAAATAAAAAGGCAAAACTAATGTTTAGGTTAATAAAAAAGGTTAAAAAATAAACACCTTTAGAGGAAATGTCAGGCATAGGGGGGCCTTGCAAAACTGACCCGAAAAGAAGGGGGACCTGATATAAAAAAGGTTGAGAACCCCTGTAATAAAATAATATGTTGCAAGCTAGCACTGAAAATAAACATGTTTAATGTTTGACTTTTGTGTTTGTTGTTTTTTTTTTTTTTTACTAAATCGGAATCGAAACTGGGAATCGAAAAGAATCGGAATCGATAAGTGGAATCGGAATCGGAATCGGAATCGAAATCGATAAGTGGAATCGGAATCGGAATCGAAATCGATAAAATTCAAACGATACCCACCCCTAGTTATCGGTCTACTTGATCTGTAATAATCGGTATTGGCAGTGGCCCTGAAAAACATATCGGTTGACAGGTTATTGGCATCGATATCAAACTTTTTTATGGTTATTGTATTGGCCATTTTCAAAACCCATTTGCAGATAAAATAATTCAAAAGCATTTAAATAACGTTTTTGCCAGAGCACTTTTATTAATAATTTTGGCTAATTTGATTAATTTTACACCAGACATATGTATGTTGGTTCAAAATATTGGTTAACTGTCTACCTGATCTGTAATAATCGGTATCTGCATTAGCCCTGAAAAACACATATTATTTGACCCCTAATATTATATATATCTGATATGATGTTTGTCAAATATTTCATTATATAAGGTCATCCAATTCCACATTAGGAAAGTCTTGCAAAATCTTGTACATTTGAATAAAATTGATTGAAAAGTAAAAGTGAGCAGAGATTTTGTAGAAAGGGCCTGGGAGGCAGCCACGGTAACACTAAAGGTGACTAAACTGCTGGCTGTAGTTTTCTGGTCAGGTTGCAGAAATCAGTGCAATGGATTGGCAGGAAGAGATTTAGTTGCGCGTGGCAGAGGTCAGTGTATTGTGTATTCTGGGCAGTCAATAATAAAGTAAGGACTTATGCCTGCTGAAAGTTAATGAGCAATCACAAGGACCTTGGAAAGTCATTTGCATCCTTACATCGGCTGCACACTTTGGCTCTGAAAGGGCCCAGGGGATCCAGAGTCATCGGAAAGCCACAGCAGGCGAGATGGCGGAAAAAGATCTGCCGCAATGATCCCCATAGCTCTAAAAGCAGGAGGATTATCCATATCAAAAAGCAGACGATATTGCTCTTTTGGACGTTTCAATGCTGATCTCCGCACATCATTCAAAAGACAATTATACTACATTTCTATATTCAGCCAAGGATTTTTATCATTAAAATAGGTATAAACACTCTCTTAAAGTTGATTTAAGTATACTTCAATTGTTTAAGAACACCATCAGTCATATGTTTGGGCTAAATCTGAATTACCTGGGCTTTCAGGGTGTTAGTTGCCATACAGGGTCACATGGAACAATCGTCAGGGTTAGTAGAGGGTGGGTAGTCAATTGGAATATTCAGCATGCCCTTGAAGTCAACAGCCATCACTGTGCATGCATGAAGGATTCACTTTATCAAAGGGTGGCACCCTGCCATACTACACTGGTCATGTAATCAACCTTGCTGCTTTCCAGTCAACAGCATACGGATGTAATCTAGAGCCGCGCAGAACAGCATTCGGTTCTGTTAACGCTTCTCGCATGTGCTTTTTTTCGGCCGATACGGACATAACAGTAATATACTCTGACAGAGTTTTCTGGATTACTATTCAGCAGCGCTGCAACACTGCTAATAAATATACAGTGTGAAATAGACAGTGCGACCTGTGCATTTTGATTCTTGAACCAATGACTCCATTGTAGTTCAATTTCTGAACAAATTACTCTTATGAGTGGGTTGTTTTTAATAAATGTGACCCTGGACCACAAAACCAGTCATAAGTAGCACAGGTATATTTGTAGCAATTGCCAACAATACACTGTATGGGTCAAAATTATTGATTTTCTTTTATGCCAAAACTCATTAGGATATTAAGTAAAGATCATGTTTCATGTAGATATTTTGTAAATGTCCTACCATAAATATATAAAAATAAAATTTTTGATAAGTAATATACATTGCTAATAACTTCATTTGGACAACTTTAAGGCGATTTTCTCAATATTTTCACTTTTTGCACCCTCAGATTCCAGATTTTCAAATAGTTGTATCTCGGCCAAGTATTGTCCTGTCTCAACAAACCATATATCAATGGAAAGCTTATTACTTGAACCGTAATAATCAGCATCGGCCCTGAAAAACATATCGGTACCGATTATCGGCACTGATATCAAGCATTTTTATGGTTCTTGGTATCAGCCATTTTTAAAACCAATTGGCAGATAAATAATTTAAAACCATTTAAAGTTTTTTTCAGAGCCCCTTTATTATTAATTTTGACATTAATTAAAATTTTTATACCAGACATATATTGGTTAAAAATATCGGTTATTGGTCTACTTGATCTGTAATAATCAGAACAGTACATACACCAATGGAAAGCTTATTTATTTAGCTTCTAGGTTATGTAAAAATCTCTTTATTTTAAAAACATGGACTCTTATGACTGGTCTTGTGGTCCAGGATCACAAATCTTATTCATACAACACAATAAGTGTAACCTATTTGACAAACGATGATTTATATGCCAGTTGTTTTAAGCAAATCAGACGTATACAGCACAACCAGTGTAGTTCAACTGTTGAATGATTGATTCTTATGAGTCAGTTCTTTGAATCTTGTTCAACTTGTAATGTATACAGTACCTTAAGAAAGATAACATACGTTACAAAGAGTTTATTTTAAAAAATAACAAATTACGAAATTATTTTATTGTTGTCATCGATTACTATTTATTTATTATTTATTTAAATTTATTTATTAGTATTATTTCGTGCATGTTTAACATTGTTATTTAATATATATTTACGGCGAGTTTTTGGACTGCATTTATGCTGCTACAAAAACAACTGAAAATGTCTCAAACAATTCTTGCAAAACTATATTTTTTTTAAATTACTGACAGTTTAACAGGTAACACTTTACAATGAGGTTCATTAGTTAACATTAGTTAGTTAGTTGACATGAACTAAGAATTAACAATACTTCTACAGCATTTATTAATCTTTATTAAAATCACAAGTTGTTTGTTAACATTAGTTAATGCATTAGTGAACTAACATGAACAAACAATGAACAACTGTATTTTTATTAACTAACATTAACAAAGATAATTAAATAGTGTAATAAATCTATTGTTCATTGTCTGTTCGTGTTAATACATTAGCAAATGTCAATAAATGACACCTTATTGTAAATAGTTACCATAACATTTGGTAAAATTGCATTATTTTGTCTAAATATCTTTCTCCTTCAACTTACCATTAACTAATTGTTCAAAAATAAATAAATAAATATATTGTCAATTAAAAAAATAGCCATTAAACATCTAATGTAACTTGCAGTTGCAGTTTGGTTAAATAAAATACAAATATCATTAAATAAAAGACACTGAGTTACTGAACCTCAAAGTCTTGTATTTATTTAATGATATTTGTATTTCAGAGTGCCTTCAGGTCTCTAAAATGCAAAAGTATACAAGGAGAGGAAAACAAATCTCATTACTTTGCCTGGTGCTATTTTTCCGAAACAGTAATGCAATATCACAACAAGAAACAGATTGTTTCCCGGCCCACATCCAACAAGCCTTATTCTAATGTGCCAAGGCCATGCGACTTCTAGCTTTGTTACAGTCAAGTGCGAGGCCCTCCTCCCCTCCTATTTTTAATATATCTGTATAGAGAGAGTAGATCTTACACTGTTCTGACAAGAGACAAATGTTTCATTCAAATGTGGCTTTCGCATATTGTGGAAGAAGTAATGAATTCCTGTGCTCCGGCGGGCCCAGTTCACCGTGTCAAGCCTGCGCAAGGTGGAACCCGGCTGCAACAGCAAAATTAAATTTAATGTTCCAGCCGCCACTAGAAAGGTGCATAAATCAAGGCTTTTGATTTGCATGGACTGTTACGAACAACCCTATTCCACACAAAAATAAACCAAGCCTCAAATATGATGTCAGCCGGAGAACAAAAGCAATCTTGGGATTCCTAATAAAAGTGAGCAAGTGGCAGAAGAGTTTTAATTTGCACCGGTATTACGTCGCTCGGATGTCAAGTATGTTATTAAAAACACAGCTTCTATTCTCTTTTCATTTTTAAAAGAAATCTATCACACGTTTTTTTTTTTCTGTTTTAGGGATAAACAATAAGCAGTTTCTTAAAGGAATAGTTCACACAAAAATGCACTCATCCTCAGGCTATCCAAGATGTAAATGAGTTTGTTTCTTAATCGTAACAGATTTGGAGAAATTTTGCATTACAATCGATCTTCTGCAGTGAATGGGTGCCGTCAGAACATTTCAATAATCCACTAGTAATCAAAACAACTTGTAAGGCTGCATGTTTTTTGAAAAATTCATCATTAACACATTTTATAACTGAGAACTTTAAGTCCTCTATACATAATATTGTATTCTCCAGAGAAAATGCACAAATGCACAAATCAAGCACCGTTTACAAGCAAAAACAGTCCAAAACATAACATAAGTTGGTGGATTTTGATGTGAGAGGACAACAAGGATGGACTTTTTTACTGAAGGAAGTGTTACTATGGATTATGGACTCATATTTTGGCCAGAAGCAGTGATTTAAAGTTAAAATGCCTTAATAATAGATTTTATTATGTACAAACAAACAGCTTTTTGATTCACAAGATGTTAATTAATAAACTAGAGTCGTGTTTTATTTGTGGATTAATGTGATAATTTTTGTGTTTGGACTTTTATTCTGACGGCACCCATTCACCACAAAGGATCCATTGGTGAGCAATAATGTAAAGCTTAACTTCTCCAAATCTGTATCTGAATAAACAAACTCATCTACATCTTGGATGGCCTGAGAGTACATTTTCAGTGATTTTTCATTTCTAATTGAGCTATTAAGTGTTTCTTTGATCTGTCGTAACATGGTTGTAATATTAATTGTCATTAAATTCTGTCCAGTTAATTTGTTTCCTAACACAATAAACCAAAGCACCAATATACACTACCGGTCAAAAGTTTTTGAACGGTAAGATTTTGAATTGTTTTTTAAAGAATTCTCTTCTGCTCACCAAGCCTGCATTTATTTGACACAAAATACAGCAAAAGCAGTAATATTGTGAAATACTTTTACTATTTAAAATAACTGCTTTCCATCTGAATATATTTTAAAATTTGATTTATTCAATTTTCAGTTTTCATTACTCTAGTCTTCAGCATCACGTGATCCTTCAGAAATCATTCTAATATTCTGATTTGCTGTTCAAGAAACATTTTATATTATTATTATCAATATTACACTTTCTTAGGATTCTTTGATGAATAGAAAGATCCAAAGACAAGTATTTATCTGAAATAAAAAGCTTTTGTAATCATACACACTATACCACTCAAAAGCTTGGAGTCAGTATAATTATTTTTTTTTAATTATAGAAATTAATACTTTTATTTAGCAAGGATGCTTTAAATTGATGAAAAGTGATGGTAAAGACATTATATTACAGATTATATTATAATATTACAAAAGATTTCTATTTCAGATAAATGCTGTTCTTCTGAATTTTCTATTCATCAAAGAAACCCGGAAAAAAATTCTACTCAACATTATAATAATAATGCTGTTTTTTAGTAAAATATTTCAAAATTGTACTGTATTTGCAGTACTTTGGATCAAATACATGCAGGCTAGTTTATATATAGCTGCTTTATCATGAGCTGCTCCCTCAGCTAAAATATGAATTATATGAATTATATTGAGAATATGGCACTACATAGGCATTAAATTGTTAATAGAAATTGTTAAATGAAGTCGTTATTTGTGTTTTCTTTGCACATAAAAGGTATTTGCATTGGAACACTGATGTCACATGGACTATTTTATCGATGTCCTTACTACCTTTCTGGACCTTGAATGTGTGAAGTTGCTTTGCTGTCTTTGCAGGGTCAGAAACCTCTCAGATTTCATCAAAAATATCTTAATTTGCGTTCTGAAGATGAACAGGTTTGGAATAACATGAGGGTGAGTAATTAATGACTGAATTTTCATTTTTGAGTCAACACTTTAGAACAAATTTTTCATACTGATTATTCACTGGTGTTTTCCCTGTATTTTGAATTACGCATTGCATTGTGTTTTAGAGTTAAAATGAAATGACTGTAAACTAATAATTTATGCATGAAATAAATTACCAGAACTTTTTTTCATTTTTCTGCAGAGAAATATGGTTGTATCCTACAGAGAGGGTGAGATGCAGGTTATTGAAATGAAATGGAGCCATTCTCAATCTACTTTTCTCTACCCTTCCTTCTGCAGAGACATACATAGGCATGTGAAGGGGGAAAGTAGCACTGCCCTCCCAAAGAATTATGGGATTAACGTCCACGCCACTGCCGCAGCCCCGGATAAAGAGGTTCAGGTGTAGCGACTCACCCCTATAGTTAAAGAGATTATCAACAATGAAAATAATCTAGGAAAAGTTACTCCGTGCCGCAGCCACGATGAAAAGTCTTGCCGTTTTTTGAACAATTTCCCAGAAAAGGCTTTTTATTGTATAAGTGGGCAGGAGCCAAACGTCCTGTGCTGGTGGCCATCCTCTTAGCCCCCTGATCCCGGCCCGCGTCAATCCGATCTGCAAACTCAATAAAAACGATAGGAAGGATGATTGGCTTTTACATTAAAAGCCATATATTCTGATGAATTTGTCTTTTTCGTACAGTTGACGTGCGCTCGCAACGACGGAATAAAGGCTCTGAGTGCATCAAGACATAAAAAGATGGTACGACATCAAAAAGAGTGAGAAGTGGCCTGCAGAATGACAGTCATGCACAGCGATGCTTCAAATCAGTGTCAGTTGAGGAACAAGAATAAAAGATGAACCACAATACAAAACAAGATTTAGGAACCTGCTAGCTTTGTCAGGATAAAGCGAACAGATGCCACTTTCTCAATTAATGGCGAGTCTTAATTTGCAATGTACAGCTATAAACAAACAAATTTATGCTGTTGTCTTTATTGTTCAGCAGAGAACTGCAGTTCAGAGTCATTTTATGAAGAACGCTGGATCAGAGAAAGTGGCATGCGTCGTGAAAGCCCAAGCCCATCTGCGTGCACGGTCACAATGCAAAACCGTAACTATTCATGGCCATATGTCCAAACACAGAATGCCATTTCAAAGTGACAGAGCTGTTTAATGACATTGGTAAATGGCTCACTGAAGTGAATGTATTAAATGGTTTACTGTGCCCGAATCAAATGTGTGTTTTATAATGATTTGGGGCCTCTTCAGGCCAATGAAATGTTTACTAGGTCTCTTGCTTGTTGCTGTGCTGGTCCTACAATTCATATGAAGGGATTCCATATAATCAAATTAGTGATAACCTAATTTGGATAAAACAACCCACGTCACACTTACTTTGTCATGCCTTTGCTTTAAAGCATTTGCCAAGAAAATAAACTTTTTATTCCACCCTTTGTACTTTAGCTACAGCTGTATTGAATCAGTGGTTCAATCGTAATTTTATTAGAGATGTAACAGTATTATTAATATCAAGGTATCACAATAGCAAAACTGTCTCGATATCATCATGGTCACATGACGATACGAAATGACAGGTCTTCGGGGCAAAAAGTTTACTATTGAAAATATGTTTAAACCTCTTATTCTAACACAAAAGGTTTTTAAAGTTGTGTTCTTAGTCATTATGTTTCAAAGCAAAGCATGCACTTTTTTCAGGCAATTAGCTCGTGATCCGGTGTTTTCCGCACTTCAGAACGGCTCAGTTCACAGTGAATGTAGTGAACTCGTTTATCGCATATGTTGTGAGTTTAACACAGGTTTGGGAACACAATAGGCCACCAGTTATGCTTTATTTTCATGGCAGATGATTACAGCACTCACTAGATTTGCAGTTTTTACAAAAGCTGGAGTTTATCGTCAAAATAAAAGCTTAAAAGTGCAGTATGAATTGCTGACAGTTTAAATAAGCAATGTTACTGCAGTCCAAATTCAAAATATCTCTTTCAAGTGTAGAAATTAGGAAATAAGTACTGTAATTTCCCTATCACTGTAAAAAGTTTTCACCAGCTTAAAAACTTAAGTTTAGCAGCTGCCTTAAAATTTTAAGTTAAATCAACTTAAGTCATTTCAACTCACAAGTTAAATCAACTTATTTTATTTTATTTGAGTTCAAATTTCTTGTAGTTTTAAGCTGATTTAACTTAAAATGTTAAGGCAGCTGCTGAACTTAAGTTGAATCTGGTGAAAACTTTTACAGTGTACTGTATTGTAAAGCGTAAATAATATACAATGCCTATGAAATATTCATTTTCATTTATTTTACAGTGCAATTGTTTTACAATATGTGAACCTGGACCACAAAACCACCAAAAATACACTGTATAATCAAAATGATCAATTTTTCTTTTATGACAAAAATCATTAGGATAGTAAAGATCCATGAAGATATTTTGTATATTTCCTACCATAACCATATGGTACCATAAATCCTACCATATATTTCCAAAAACGTAATTTTAAATAGTAATATGCATTGCTAAGAACTTCATTTAGACAACTTAAGGCGATTTTCTCAATATTTAGATTTTTTTGCACCCTCAGATTCCAGATATTAAAATAGTTGTATCTCAGCCAAATATTGTCCTATCCTAACAAACCGTACATCAATGGAAAGCTTATTAAATCATTATATATAAACTAACCCTTTGTTGTCTAGGGTCACATATATGGCTATTACTGTCATAATATAAAATTGTTGTTATTATTATTATTATTTTATTCTAATTAGTTTGGCTTCCTAAAACACAAGTGTGAATGTAATTTAGACTGAGACAGTATACCACTAATAAAAAGAGGGTTCAGTCCCCTTTAAAGTTCAGGTACAAGTCAATTCACTGACCTTTTTCTGACTTAAGTTAAGAACATGGGTTGGAGCTCCTAATTTTGAACTCTCAAAGTGCATTAGATAGAATAGTTTCGCTTAAATTTTTACAAAATTTTCATTTTTTCCAAGTGTTCATAATTTTATTTTTTATTTTTTAATTTTGCAATAAATATTGTACCATGGACTTCATATCGAGATATTATCATACTGTGAGATTTTGATAAAGTTACATCCCCAAATTTGATGAAGCTACGAGAACACTTTTTGTGCCCAAATAAAACAAAAATAACTACTTGATTCAACAATTTCAAGTTCTGATGTAGAACCTGGATGTGCTGCGCCTTGTTTACAAGCAGAGGAAGACGCATGTGTTGAGGTACTCTTGTGAACGCATGGTTGAGACTGACATGAAAGAGAAGAAAATTCTTTGAATTACGGTTCAACCACTGATGTCACATGAACTATTTTAGCGATGTTCCTACTACCTTTCTGGGCCTTGAACGTGGTAGTACCATTGCTGGCTATGCAGGGTCAGAAAGCTCTTGGATTTCAGAAATATATTAATTTGTGTTCTGAAGATGAATGAAGGTTTTACAGGTTTGGAATGACATGAGGGTGAGTAATTAATGACAGAATTTAAATTTTTGGGTGAACTATCATAAGTAGTGGCAGCACTGAATTAGAACACATTTTTTTTTATTAAAACTACATAACTTTTACCATTTAAATGTTTGGGGGTCAAATGTGTTAATTTTTCTTGTCAGCTTTTCTTTTTATTTTTTTTTCCGGTAGACATTCCTGTATCAATGAGCCCGGGTCCCGAAAAAGACCAGGACGAACGTACAACCAACGACAGAGAAAGAAAAACAAGAGGTGGACTGAGGGGAAAAAAGAAACAAAAAAGAAAGAAAACAACCACTTTGGATTTTCAGCTTGCAAATAAAAAAGAAAAGTAATCAATCATGTTTGAGGCGTTTAATTCCCGGGCTGCTGTTCTGGGCAGGGGAAGAATGAAATGGGACAAGACTAGAATATGCAAAGTTGTGTGCTCTTTCACAAGAGTTGCTGGGAGGGGAAACACGTTAAGAAGAGACAAATTGACATTCCGGGGGAAAACATAAAGGCCTGGTAAACGTTTACTGTCACAAACACTAATTAATCACCTTGCCAGCTACTATTAATCATATATTAATGAGTTTGTCTCTTTGCTTTGGCTGATCCAGGATCCCTCCTTAGTACTACAGGCTTTGAAAGCCAGACATCCACAACTCAATTAATCTTACAGCACCTACGGTCATAAAAACAGACTTTATATTAAAAGTAAATAGTCAGAGCATTTAAACTCTCTATATCTCACCATATTATTACAACAAAGTCACAATAAGACCATAAGTTAATTCCTCAGCTGTCTGATGAAGAATGCAACAATTCCAATGAGAAAATAATGAAGTTGCTTCATGCTCATCAAGGTTGTACAATATCACTGGCACCCATTCATCTTTGTTTTCTCTTTTTAAACTTAGACATTAAATTATATCATCTAGACGTTCTACGCTACAACACGGAAGCCTGACATAGACATATTTAATGCATAAAGATTCATTAGAAACATCAATCAAGCTGAATTTGAACGCAATCAACAAGTGAAGCGTTATAGTTGCTATGAAGATGTCTGTAGACTGTCTTTTAGTTTCCAGGGAGCTGACGTCTTGGCCTCCGTGGTTGGTTTTACTCAAATGAAAGCTCATCTGTCAACTGTCAAGACCTTTACAATGTAGATTTCCCATAATGCATCACTCTTCTTACAATTTCCTCATCTCATTTCGGGTTCTTTCAGCTTACTCTTATTTCAGTAGGTCTGGAACACTGGGAAACGGTGGCACATTAGCAATAAGATGTCTATGCATTACTGCAAAATGCATAACGTACTTCCTTAGGCTGGTACAATGACCAAAAGCTGCATATGTCTTTCCAATGGTTATCTAGAGGCCACACCACCTACACCTTCAAGCACCTGACCCGTGCATCGGCTCGGCAGAAATGTTTATCACACTTTGGGCATTTATAAACTGAGGGAGTGCATTAAACAGAGGAGGCTGTCACTGCATGCTGATGGAGGGAGCTGCTTTGCTTTCTAAGCTGTATGTAGATCGGCACTGGGGTCAGCCAGCCTATACACTCTCCTGGACACATGGTACATACTAATACAGGGCACAGCATAAAACACATATGAGACATGCACTGAAACAGCAATTAATATGCTTTGGAGTTACTTTAAATTGCTATAATATAATTCCTTGGCACTGGCATAACTTAACACTCATGTAACATTCTGACAGTGTTTTTAATTTGTACATTTCTATAAAGTGGTCCCACTTTGTATTAGGGATGTTAATAATGATTATTTTGGTAATCGAGTAATTGGTCGATTATTCTGACGATTAATCACAATGAGTAATCGGATAATTGTAATTAATTTTTGTGTGGTAATAAACCTAAGCGAACAATAGCCTTTAAATGACTTAAATACATATATAATAGCAATTACGCAATAATAATTAGCACAAAGAAAGTCTCAAAAGCATAGCGTAATCATATGTTTTCGGATATTAAGTGAAGATCATGTTCCATGAAGATATTTTGTAAATTTCCTACCGTAAATATATCAAAACTTATTTTTTTATTAGTAATATGCTTTATTAAGAACTTAATTTGGACAAATTTAAAGGTGATTTTCTCAATATTTAGATTTTTTTTGCACCATCAGATTCCAGATTTTCAAATAGTTGTATCTTGGCCAAATATTGTCCTATCTTAACAATCTTGACCCTATCTAGTTTTCTGGTCCAGGGTCACATATAGGACCAGGTTTTGAACGTTTTGATAAACCCAAACACTATTCACAATAGCATTATGCTGTATTATAATTGTTAAATGGGTTTAATATATCACGTAACCTTGGAAAATGGTCTATATGCACCACTTCCGGTATTTTGCTGGTTACTCGACACATGCAAAATGCAGAGGATTTTTTTTTTTTTTTTTTTTTTTAAATAACAGATTGTTTTGCTAGATAAGACCCCTTTTTCCTAGGCTGGGATCATTTAGAGCCCTTTGAAGCTGCATTTAAACTGCATTTTGGAAGTTTAAACTAGGGGGCACCATAGAAGTCCACTATATGAAGCCAAATCCTAAAAGTTTTCCTCAAAAAACATAAGTTCTTTATGAATGAAGAAGGAAAGACATCTGTAAATTATCTGTACATTTTTGTTCTGTATGTTAACATCTCTTTTAAGTAGCACGGGTATATTTGTAGCAATAGCCAAAAATACATTGTATGGTCAGAATGATCAAAAATTGTTAGGATATTAAGTAAAGATCATGTTCCATTAAGATATTTTGTAAATTTCTACCGTAAATATATCAAAACTTAATGTTTTATTAGTAATATGCTTTACTAAGAATTTCATTTGGACAACATTAAAAGCGATTTTCTCAATATATATTGAGAATATTTTTGGCACCGTCAGGTTTTTGATTTTCAAATAGTTGTATCTTGGCAAAATATTGCCCTATTCTAACAAACCATACATCAATGGAAAGCTTTTTGTTCAGCTTTCCAGGGTCCATGGTCACATATAGGTTACACACAATTATTATTATTATTTTTTATTTTTTTGCAGAAACTTAAAACATTTCTTTAGTCAGCAAGGATGCATTAAATGTATCAAATGTAAATGCTGTTCTTTTTTCTATTTCTATTTCTATTCATCTAAGTATCTCAAAAAGAAAAAATATTAAGCAACACAAATGTTTTCAACACTGAAAAGAAAAAAAATGTTTTGATCTTCAAATCAATGTTGAAGACTGAAATAATGGCTGCTAAAAAAATTCGGCTTTGCCAGCACATGAATAAATTACATTTTAAAATATATTAAAAATAGTTCAATTAATTAAATTCAATTCAATTGTTTACAGTATTTTGATCAAAATAATTTGGTCAGCACAGAAGGCTTCTTTTGAGAAAAAAAAAAAAAAAAAAAAAAAAAAGATTTTGTTTGAAAAAGTCGCTTGATATTTTTCAACCCCAAAATATTTATATTTTATATTTAACTGTGGCTTTTTAGGGTTCACTGTATGCCCTTTCAGATAAACCACCCACGACTGCAATGACTGACACGGATCATTTGTGTCATCATGAAAATTGTTTTCACAAAAATTTCTCTGTACTGCTCCAAAGGTGCTATTTTCATATCAAACATGTGTATTTATTTTCAGTGGCCCAAGGAGTTTATTGTTACATTTAAAAAATAATAAAAATCATTAATCAGGCTATGAACAACAAATAATGTGCCGAGGTGCCTGCAGATTAACATTTTCCCCCTCAAATCTTCATTTCCTCCACAGAGCAGCTAGAGACCTTCAAATATGGCAGTCCATAATTCCATAATTGTTCAGCACAAAGAGTTAATATACACAGTGATGCTAATGAAGTGAAACTCATCGGCCCCTCGGCGGAGGAGACCTGCTGTTTAATTACCTTTTAAAAAGTCGTTTGATAGTTGCACGCGGGGAGCCGCTTTTTCAAAGGGAACAATGACGAGCCTGTTGAGAGCAGAGGTTTGTCTTTCAAATCAAACTCCAGTCGACGTCTTCCGGGACAGAGGAAAACATGTGTAAAGACTTTCTGAGCAGCGTGAGACGGGTTAGCCATAACCTTTTCTTGTTCTCTCCCTCTCTCGGTGATCTTTGCGGGTCACATTTAATGCTTGCCATTAAACGGATAAACTCCAGGTTGGAATTAAATATGAATCGGAGAGGAGCGATCATAATGAAGCACTTAGAGGGCCATTGGCATAATCGGACAAAAACTAGATCCCATTTCCATCCGTGACCTCCAGACACGGACACTTATTTATAATAATGGCCGTCGCACGGGGTGATGACATAATAAACCTGCGACCCTGTGGCCGGGTTTGTCACAGATGTGTCCTTTAATGGCAAATACACTCTCTAATTGGTTTCTCTACCTCGATAGTTCCCCAAAAGAGACGGCGGGACATGGTTTGTGCTCAACTGATGGGTGCACTCACGTCCTTCCAGGGACGGTGACAGAGATATATCTTCCTCATGCGCCCCATGGGGGTGTCTGATGGCTTAAAAGCAAGGTACGAACACAAGAACCCCATCGACCTCTGGACGGGAGATGGGAGCATATGTGATGGGAGAAAGGAGTAATGGATGGGGAACGGTGTAGGTGAGGAGCCCAGAGCTGTCCGAACAGTCCTGACAGCTGATCCCTCCGAGGGCCTTTTCGCAATGACTGTTGCTTTAATTAAGGGCAGTGCAAAGAGAGGTACTCTCCTAGCTTTGCGCTTTCAGAAAGCTGCACTACGTGCTTGTCCGCAGTCATGTAAGTGTTTGTATTCTCCATGAAGCGTGCAGAGCACAGGCTAGCGTAGTTTGCTTCGGATCTAGCTCCCTCACTGCGGAGGAATGACTCAGCCGGCGCAGGCATGTTTGTGGAGCGCTCAAAAGAAGCTTGTAGCTGTGTGGTAATGTCAACGCTAATGTTATGATTACTTGGGCCGGGGGCCTTTGATGACACGGTTAATGAGAAGTCTCGGGGTCCGACCCAGCGGGGTGAAGTTAAGACCTCCCACATCAAACAGTCGTACTGCTGGCCAGCCATCCACCCACATCTTCCATCTCAGTGGACTGCTCTGGAAAAATCACATTTCTCTGGAGAAATTCCCTCCCTTCCTCAAGCCATTTAGGCCTCTGTTATGGGGGATTCATACCAGTGGAGGTTCACGGTTGGTTTTGCACACAACATACTTTCGTAGTTATCAAGTGAAAAAACAGCAGATATGTTGAGTTTCATGGACTTTAAATTGAAATTGCATGGATATTTTGACCCTAATGTTTCACTGAACTGATAAGGAAGGTTTTATTGCTGGCTAGAAACTTGATTAAAGGGACAGTTCACCCAAAAAAGAAATTTCTGTTATTAATTACCCTTAGCTTTATAAAACCACTGATGTTACATGGATTATTGTATCAATGTCCTGTCTATGCAGGGTCAGAAAGCTCTTGGATTTCATCAAAAATATCTTAATTTGTGTTCCAAAGATAAACAAAGGTCTTACAGGTTTGTAACGACATGAGGGTGAGTAATTAATGACAGAATTTTCATTTGAGTGAACTATCCCTTTAAGGTGTTAAAAAGGTGTGTTTTAAATGCTGAATTCTTACAGCAAAAAAAAAAAAAAAAAAAAAACATTTTGCACTATATTCAGTGGAATTAGGGATAGACGAGTGTTAAAATTCTGACTGATAAACCTATAACTTATTTCATGTAACAGTCTGTATTAAAAACCTGCACTTATTTTGTACAAATAAAGTTTTGTATCCACCTTTTTCTTTAAATTGGAAGTAAGCCAATGGGCAAGATTTCCGGTTCATTAGCCGCTATAAGGAAATAACAAAACAAAAAAAAATAACAATGTGCAGTAAACAGTAAAATTGTTTGCACTACAAACCAATGTGTTCATAATGAAGATAATACATTAAAATAATATGGTAAGACACAAATTTGCAATATCACGCAGCAAAACATGCTAAAAATAGCTGGACGCGGTTGAGACGAAAGTCAGACCCATAAAATTTACAAATGACCCCGCTCGCTCTTACGGGAAAAATAAGGTGAATAAATTGTATAAATTTAAATATTCCAAGTGAATTTGGACATCACAACATTATGAAAAATTATGATACGTCAACTATATGCGCTTTGATTATTTACCTGCATGTAGGTTACGTATGTGCATCTCAGAACAGCTGCGTCCACAGTAAATGCTGCTCCACACAAACAGTTATCATTTACATCTGTGCCATTGTTGAGTTTGGATTAATAACAACGTTCATCCGGGAATGCCACATGTGCCAATTCATCAGATTTGTAAGGTAAATCAATTATAAACCTACGCAAACACAGGAGAATACATCAATATCTTTCTCAATATGCTAACTGTTCATTGCAATTTCAAAATTAAAGCTCAAACCCTCACTCTGAGTTGTCCACATATTCAGGAAATTACAGTGGCTGTAGCATTTCTGTCGTAAAGAAATAGCCAGATATTAAGGATTAAGTCGACATTTGTAATTATTGTTTAGTCAATATTGAACAAGGATTAGATTGCGCAGTAAAGTCAAAGAATAATAAAGTTTTCCATTAATGTATGGCTTGTTAGGATAGGACAATATTTGGCCAAGATAAAACTATTTGAAAATCTGGAATCTAAGGGTGCAAAAAAAAATCTAAATACTGAGAAAATTGCCATTAAAGTTGTCCAATTGAAGTTCTTAGCAATGCATATTACTAATAAAAATTAAGTTGTTACAAAATATCTTCATGGAACATGATCTTAATATCCTAATGATTTTTTGGCATAAAAGAAAAATCGATAATTTTGACCCATACAATGTACGACTGGTTTTGTGATCCAGGGTCACATATGTGTGTGTGCTGTGTATATTTATTATGTATATAGAAATACTAACACAGATATGTATATATTTGAAAACATATTTTTATGCATTGTATGTTTTTCTATGTAAACACTTGCATATAATTTACATTATATATAAATATTTTACATATAAATCTAACATATGTTTCCTTAATATATACATGTCTATTTTTATATACATAATAAATATACACAGTACACACACACATATAGTATGAAAACATAACCTTTTATTTTAAATCGATTAATCATGAGTAATCGTTTTGCAGCTCTAATTGAATATAATTTTAAAATCTCTAATATTTCAGCAGATAATGAATCCAAGCCACTGTAGACTGTAGACCCAGAATGCAATCTGATTCAATTGCGTACTGTTCACTTATGATTAGTTGACATGTTAAAACAGATTTTGGAAATTTTAGAAAAAAGCATTTGGTCATAAACGTAAATGTATCGGTTAACTTTTGTGAACATAATCGTGGCAAACCTATGGTATATAGTGCATTCCTAAATTTAATTACAAAAATAACCAACCGAGTTTTACGGTAATTTGTACGAATTCGTACAACCTCACTCTTATGCATTTTTGTACTATTTTTGATAAATCGTACGTATTTTACGTATAAATTCATTCAAATGACCAACCACCCCTTAACCTATACCCATCACTGGGGTCTAGACAAATCGTACAAAAACGTACGAGTGAGGTTGTACGAATTCGTACAAATTAGCCTCCTAGTAAAATACATACGAATTGGTCATGAGATAGCACTGAGCTCTTTTTAACAGGTTTTACAAATACCTCCCCATCCGCCATTGGTCACATAAACAGACAGCCCCACCCCAAAGCTGTGCCATTGGTTGATCCACTGTTGCTATTTCAGGCTTGTTAGAACACTCTAGTTTTGATATCACCACACAAAATTACACACTTGACTTTTAAATCTAAATTAGACACACCAGAGTCTCGTATACGTGAATTGAAGCGATTCCACACAGCCAAAAATGATTGTGTGACATTCCTCCAAGGTGTTGTATGACATAACAATCATGCCACTAATTACGTCCATAATTGCATTTAACTCACAGCTGTCCCTGCTGATGACAGAGGTGCTCCATCTCATGGGGCCGGTTAGGAGAGCGTGTTGGTCTTGTCACTCTGATGTGTGCCTCACGTGTCCCCTCCTGGAGCAGTTCACCTCCTGGGATGCGCTAAGCTCCACATAGGGATTCATCCCACCGAAGGCTAGAAAGTCAAGGAGCGCAAATAATGAGAAAGGACATGCGGGGGGAGAAAGAGGTGGCGGCAGAACAAATGCCCGGGCCTAACCGTGATCTAAGCCCCTGGATGAGCCTCTACAGATAAGCAATGCCATGTCACTGCCGCAGCACCGTCAAGAGGGTCTTGTCCGTAGCCAAACACACACACACACACACACATTCAAACACACACTCTGACGGAGATCGTGGCCTTTTGTTATGTCTTTTGTTTTTTTCCAACCTCCTCCACGAAAAAGTTTACTCAGCTTTGGATTCACATCTCGCAGATGGCCGCTCCGTGCAGGAAAGAACCATCATCGCACAGGGAAAATATTATTGCAGGCCTGACCTCCGTTTGAAAGCGTTCCCATTGAGTGTTTTTATGATTCCCGGAGAAGTACACCCCCCCTGAGAAATTATCATCCTCATCAAAGTCCATGATCTTCAATGGCCACGCTGAGTAAACACGCTCTTAGTCGCTCGTCGCACTTCCACAATAATCAACATGGCACATTTTGTCCCGAACGCATAATAAACAAAAGCACAAAATGAACACGTTGCTGGCAAGTGGACGGTTATTGTCCAGTGCTATTTTTGGACAGCTACGCCGTTCTCTCTGGGGCATGTAAATATCTTGCTTACAATGTTATGCTTGTGTTCGAATGTATTTACAATTCATTTTTTTCTGTCACGTGCGTCTTGGGATTCAAAAATGACCTGCTTTTGACATTCGCTGATAAATTAACTGCCCTATTTGAGGACATAAAAGGCTCTGAGATGTTTGCTCAGAGACGGAAATGTCCTCTCGTGTTTGCTTTAGACGATGCTCGAGTGATGAACATCCGTCCACAAATTTACATCAAAGTCCGTTTTCCAATGGAGGGGCTTGGGAAGTCTATTTGAATACCCAGTATGACAATCCCGTCTCCCTCAGAACTGATCCTCGCAGGGGGGCGTCTGTGTTTGTTGCCTGAAGCCCTAATTGGGCCTTCCTCACTTTTTATTACTAAGTTCTGCTCCACATATGTGGCTGAAACCAGACAGAGAGACAGAAGAAATTTATGATTTTCTCTGTGTGTGGGTGATAGGGTTTGCTGGCTAAGATTACGCGACTGATCTGTCTTTGTGTTATGTCTCTTGTCGGCTGTGGAGACAAAGGTGCACTTGAGAGCGGCAGATATCTCTTTAAATGCCCGGCCTGGAGAGGATGAAATTGCCCTCACTTGTTATGTAATGACTGGTGCAAGTGCACATCTCTAACTAGGTAGGAGTTCTCAATAAAAATTGTAATTATCACAGACAATTTTAGTCAAACAAAATAAATAAATAAATAAATACATAAATAAATATGGTGATAATAACAAAAGTGTTTATGTAAATGAGTTACATAATTATTATTAAATAAATACATATTTTATTATGTTATTATTATTAGTACTAATATGGGACAAAAGCAAATGTGTTTATGTAAACATTATAAATATATAAAATAAATATATTATTATTAAATAAATTATTTTATGCTGTTAATATAATAATAATTATAATAGTTATTATTATTATTATTATTTATTATTATTATTATTATTATGGGACAAAACAAAATGGGTTTATGTAAACGTTACATAGATATATTATTATTAAATAAATTAATGAAATATTTTATGTTGTTAATATTATTATTATTATTATTATTATTATTATTATTATTATTATTATTATTATTATTATTATTGAGACAAAAACAAATGTGATTATGTAAATGTGTTGCACAAATATATTATTAAATTATTTTATGTTGTTAATATAATAATAATAATAATAATTATTATTATTATTATTATTATTATTATTATTATTATTAAATAAATAAATACAATATTTTATGTTGTTAATATAATAATAATTATTATTATTACTATTATTATTATTATTATTATTATTATTATTATTATGAGACAAAACCAATTGTGTTTATGTAAACATGTCTTACATAAATATATTATTATTAAATAAATACATTTTTGTGTTGTTAATATAATAATAATAATAATAATTATTATTATTATTATTATTATTACTGTTATTATAATTGAGTTAAAAACAAATGTGTTATGTAAACGTGCTGAATAAATGTATTATTATTCAATTGTATTAAAAAGATTGTATTATGTTGTTAACATAATCATAACAATAATAATAATTATTATTATTATTAATATTATTATGGGACAAAACCAAATGTGTTTATGTAAACGTGTTACAGTACGTTATAGTAATACATATATTATCATTTAATAAAAAAACTTATTATATTTATTATTATTATTGGGACAAAACAAATGTGTTTATGTAAATATGCATTACATAAATGTATTATTATTATTATTATTATTAAACTAAATAAACATGTAAAGTAAAAAAAATAATAATAATAATTATTATTATTATTATAAATATTTATTTTTCAAAACATAATCTTGCATCAGTACCAGAAGCAACCAACTATCCAAACATAATAAAACATAATAATAATAATAAATAAATAATCATTCCTGCACTACCAACATCTTCGTCTCTCACAATTGCATACACAACATGAAAATGTCATGCAACAGTCAATATGTTAATTCCTTGAGTGACTCAGCTCTCCAAAGAAACAGTCTGAACTGCTCCGTAAGGAATTTACTTTCAAAGACAACACTGGCTAATCGCCTGACCTGCCCTCACGGGCTCAATTGATTTACACGGATCAAACCTTAAATCATGCAATTTAGTCTGCTGTCACATGGCATACACTTATGACATTTTAAAATGAAAAGCACACAACTCAAGAGCTTCAATGACAACATCTGCCATACACAGATTTACCACTCAAAAAGAAAAAACTCATTTAGTTTTCTCTTTAGGAATCTATTTGGACAAACACTATCCAGTATGCTATAATGGACTATTCGATTAAGTTCCTATATAATAATAATAATATTAATAATGATAATACAATGTATATAATATTTATATAATTATGTATTACAATTATTTTTCTTATACATTTTATTTTTTAATAACTAATGTAGTTGCAGGCTAATTTTTAGGATTTAAATAAAATAAAGTGATGCTATTGTAACTGTGCATTACTGACTAAAAAAAATATCAAAATGCATTCATCCTGTACACACCCTGCCATAAAATATAAGTGTAAAACCATCATGTCAGGAAAAACAATCTTGTAGTTCCCTCTGTAAACTATAGATGGCAGTGTAAGGAACTGAAAGTTTTGATCGCCACAAACTGAGACTTGTACTGGGTCCATATTCTGTAATTTGGCACAATGTCAAGATAAATGCACAGCTTTCAGATGTGAAATTCAGAGCGCCATTACAAAACCACTATAGCAAATTATCTCAAATGTTATTAATTGACTGAGCAAAAATAAACATGTTGGCTCATAATATGACATCAGCCCAGTAAAAATATAAGTGCTCAAACCCAAAACCAACATTAGATTTTAAACACATAAAAAGAGCATTAAAAACAGCTAAATAAATACATGACTAAAATAAAAAAATATATACATTTTAGCATTTAAATATTTTACTATGCACCGCTTTATTATTATTATTATTATTATTATTATTATTATTATTATTATTATTATTAGTGTAAATTATACTTTATTATTATTATTATTATTATTATTATTAAATATATTATTCTGACAATTCTACATTAAACAAATACTTCAGACCTATGATGGTGATGATAATAATAATAATAACTATAATAATAAATAATATTGACAACATAATAAAATAATTTATTTAAAATTAATAAAATAAACACATTTATGTTTACATAATCCCATTTGTTTTTGTCCCAATAATAAAATAATAATAATAAAAAAAAATAATAATAATAATAATAATAATAATTATTATTATTATTATTATTATTATTATTATTATTATTATTATGGACTATTATATATTTACATAAACATATTTGTTTTTGTCCAAATAATAATAATAATAATAATAATAATAATAATAATAATATTAATAATAATAATATTAACAACATAATAAAATATTATTTATTTAAATTAAATTAATAATATATTTATGTAACAAATGTTTGTCCTAATTATAATAATAATAATAACAATTATTATTATGTAACATGTTTACATAAACACATTTGTTTTCGTCCCAATAATAATAATAATAATAATAATAATAATAATAATAATACATTTATGTAGCACATGTTTACATAAACACATTTGTTTTTGGTCATCATCATCATCATCATCATCATCATCATCATCATCATCATCATCATCATAATAATAATAATATTAACAACATAATAAAATATTTTATTGATTTATTTAATAATAAATTAATATATTTATGTAACATGTGTTTACATAAACACGTTTGTTTTTGTTCTAATAATAAAAACAATAATAAATTTCTGTGGCATGTTTACATAAACACATTTATTTTTGTCCCAATATTAATAATAGCAATATTAATAATAATAATAACAAAATAAAATATTTTATTTATTTAATAATAATACATTATTAATATATTTATGTAACATATGTTTACATAAACACATTTGTTCTTGTCACAATAATAATAATAATAATAATAATAATAATAATAATAATAATAATAATAATAATAATAATATATTTATATAACGTTTACATAAACACATTTGTTTTTGTCCCAATAATAATAATAATAATAATAATAAATAATCAAAAAAATAATAATCCCACAGTACTGATCAGATTTTGCATGTTATTTTTTTCAACAGATTTTTATATATTAATTTTGACCATGCTTATGTAATACATGGTAACACAATCTGTCAAAAACTGTCTAAACGCAGACACCCCGCTAGTCTATTATTTCGAATCAGTAACAAATGTGTGTTTTGGACTACACACTGAGCATTTCACTGCATATTTTACTCTGAAAAGCATATAAGCCACATTTGTTGCTCTTGGTTAAACAACCTGCATTTGCAGACAGTTGTGTTGCACACACATTCTGCGGAGGCCTATTAACCTCCATTTAAATTCTTTTTACCCTCCCTTTGAAAAGCCTCACGCAATTGATTTAACTCCCATGCATGCAGTGCTTGTCCCCCCCGGTTAAAAAAATGGCAAACAGTTTAAGTCTTAATTGATTTTCCTCTTCTTGCCTTACACTCATCAGCCGCCCGGCACTGTATGTAAATCCTGTTTCAGAAAATTTAATAAATGAATTAAAGCGCAAGGTGACTTATAAGATTTTAAGTGTCTGACCAAAACCAGACTCGGTATAATTAGTTGAATGTTTAGGCTAATGATATTAGGGACAATCCATCAGGGGGACGTGGAGGGAGTTTCTAAGGGAGGGGAGCTATGAATGGGCAAGAGGGTGATATGTATGGGGAGGGTGAGCAGCTGCCATGCCATGGGTTGACTTAACCTCTGTCACTTTGATGGCCTTTGTGTTCGCTGCCACGCCAAAGGAAGAGCAGATGTCCCCGAGCCTCCTCCACACCCACTCACACACATACAGCTCTGACTTTATAATAAAATTAAAGAGCGTGGATGCTCTAATGCATGGCATAAACGCACATAGAGCAACCTATGTATAATATGGAGATACCGGAGTGCAGCAGGTCTATCGATACAGCCTTTTAAATGAAGTCTGGGTTGCCGGGTGGCCGCAGATATTGTATGTTATTTCTTTGGCTGAATTAAGACAGTGTAATGAATGGGACACATTAAACTGGCCTTTTTTCTCTCCGCCCCTCTGCCCTCCCCTTCCCCTTCACCCATCAATGAAAAAGAAATCCTGTGGTAATGAATGTTAACCAGTCATGAAATTATAGTATCTAAACAGTGGCTTTAACAAGAGCCAGGGCTGGATCATGTGGAGGTCCACTTATGCAAACCATAATTTGACCAAAAGAATGTTTTAATAGCTCATTGGATGGGCTTTGTAAGTAAGGTGTGCGCGTGTGCCAGATTTTTTTTGCGTGTAGGCTGTTAAATGCTAAGAAGAAAAAAATGAAACGTTATGTGATTTTTTTTCTTATTTTTTTAATAAATTGAAAAGCAATTCAATAAAATAAACTGAAACATTAGTCTTAGATTTTAGATTAGATTTTATTTTCTACTTATGAAATTTCTTATCTATCACTTATTCCTCTCAAATGACAATAAAAAAATAGTTTCAGGATTATTTTGTCATGTGAAAAAAATAAATAATCAATGTAAAAGAAGTATTTATTTCTCATGTATTCAATAATAAAATTCATGGTATAAATAAATAAATACATACAATAATGGCAATAAATAAAATAATTTAAGTTAAATTTTAGAATTTTATTGTAAAAATAATGAACGTAAAATAATACTAAAAGTAACTATTAAGAAAATGAAAAATAATATACATTTTTTATATATATATATATTTTTTAAGGTTTGTTTTCAGGTTAAAAACTAAATAATAAAAAATATTATTATTTTCCCTATTTCGCATTTATTTATTTTTTAATAACAATAAATAAAATAATTTAAGTATGATATTTCAGGATTTTAATGTGAAAAATGATAATGAATATAAAATAATACTAAAAAATAGCTATTTTAAAAAGTAAAACAATTAAGAAAAAAAAAATATATATATATATATATATATATATAATATATATATATATATATATATATATATATATATATACACATATACATATACTGTATATAGAATATATATAAAAATAAGCCAGATCTTTCAGGTTTGATTTATTTTTTTGTCATGTGAAAAAATAATTATTGCAAAAAAAAATCTATATTATTTTCCCTATTTCTTATTTATTTTTTAATTATAAAAATAATGGTTAAAACAACTAAAACGAATAAATACAATAATGACAATAAATAAAATAATAATTTCAGTCTGAAATTTCAGAATTATAACATGAAAAATAAGATGTCAGATGTTTCAGGTTTGTTTTATTTATTTTTGTTTTTAAATAATTTATTATTTTCTCTATTTATCATTATCAATTTTTTTTAAATTAATAATTGTAAAATAAATAAACAAATAAATACAATAATGACAATAAATAAAATAATTATATATATTTTTATACACTTTTAGCATTTTAATGTGAAAAATAATAATGAATGTGAAATAATACTAAAATAGCTATTTAAAAAAATAATATATAATATATATTTTATATATGATATATATTTATATTATATTTAATATTTTCCCTATTTCTCAAGTATTTATGTTTTTGTATAATACAAATAATGGTAATAAATAAATACAATAATGACAAGAAATAAAATAATATAAGTCTGATATTTCAGGATTTTCATTTTTTGTAAAAAAAATATTAGTCAATGTTAAATAACACTATTAAAAACAGCAATTTTTCAATAAAAAAATAAGTGTTTCGGGTTTGTGTTTTGTGTCATATGAAAAAATAGACACTGGATAATGAAAATGAATATACATTTTGAAGTTTACATACATTGTTAGCCCTGCACAGAAGAGGAAAAATCAAACTAAATCAAATGAAGCCTTAATATACTCAGTCTCCCCTCAAACTGAAAATGGGCTGAGTTCTGTAAAAAGAGTCCTGAAAGCCCTGTTCTAAAAACCTCACACTACGGCTTTTAACCGTAAGGGTTGTCCAAATAAAACACCTCTCGCCAATCTTTGGCCGAGGTTCAGAAGTCAATTTTTATTCAACTAGAGGAAGGATGAGCTGACTTAATGGAATATGTTAATACTTCTGATAGTGGGTCACAAGTGCCTCTCTTATTATTCTAAGCTAGACAACAATGATGCTCCTAGAGTCCAGTCAAGCAGCTCCCAGATAGTGTGAACTTCTGAACCCCAGACAATGCCACTGTACCTGCCTCCGCGGCCCTCTTGGGTGGTCCTCCATGTGCGGGGAGGGGGTTGTCTAAGAGACAAAAGAGAGGGAAGCATTCATTAAGTAAATTAGCCTTACAGTGCAGACATTTGAAGAGATCCACCATCTCTTTTTTCTCTCTCTCCGCCACACTAAATGGGAACGAATTGTTGCGTCTTCTCATTGCAGTCGTATAATTTCCTGTAAGCCTTTGGTGATTGGGCTCACTCAGTGGTCAGTGTTGTCTCTCGCTGTCTTTATTCTCCCGGGTGACGTCCCTGAGCTCTCACAGTCAGGAATGCTGCTCTGCGGATTGAGTGTGCTGCCTGGCCATTGGCTTGTAAATGATTTCAGCTGAGAAGAGAGCAATGATAATTTGTAACTCTGAGTGCTATAATGGATTCAATTGTGTGGTATAATGCCCTGTGCTTGGCTTGCGGATCACAGGATATCATACTCTTCAGAGCTCATGCTGCCATGATGGCCAAACATCTGAGCTTCATTTTGACATACTGCTTGACAATGTGGTTTATTTGATCTTATATCTAATGAATGACTTACAATGCTTGTCACTACCGCCCTGCATCTTAAAAAGAATTCAGCTTATTTTTAAAAAAAAAATTAAATATTGAGAAAATTGCCTTTAAGGTTGTCCACATGAAGTTCTTAGCAATGCGTATTAATAATCAAAAATTAAGTTTTGATATATTTACTGTAAGAAATTTACAAAATGTCTTCATGGAACATGATCTTACATGATCCTAATAATTTTAGGTATAAAAGAAAAATCTATCATTTTGACCTATACAATGTATTGTTGGCTATTGTTACAAATATACTCTACTTATGACTAGTTTTGTGGCCCAGGGTCATATATATGAGTTTAATTATGCTTATAAAAATAACAAAAGAAGTAAAATTCCAAATGGTCGAATGTAGGGCCCTATGAAATCAGTTTTATTTTTCCCAAATTCCCTTTTTTTTTTTTCAAAATTTTTTTCCCCGTTTTAATTTTGCTGTTTTAATGGTTAGATTAAATGTAATTCATCAACAAGCATGTCTACTTAATTGAAAGCATGTAACTACATTGTTATGGAGCAATTTATTCAAAGTTGAGCAAAAATAAATTTAAGGGCTCAAATTCAGTTTTATTTATTTTAATTCTGTTTTACATTCATTTTCTGGATAATATTTTAATGCTCAAAGCATTAATCAAAAGCAGCTTAAATTAATTGGTTTTATTAAAAAATAACTTTTTTCAGAAATACTGTTAAATATTAACTATTAAAATCAAACAGTATTTCTGGAAAAAAATAAAAATTTAAATAATTTTTAATAAAATCGATTAATTAAAGATGCTTTTGATTATTAATATTTAACGTTTAACAGTATTTCTGGAAATACTTATTTTTTTTAATAAAAATCAATTAATTAGATATGATCTATCTCTAATTAATAAGTAATAAAATCAATTAATTAGAGATGGTTTTGATTATTAATATTTAATGTTTAACAGTACTTCTAATAAAAAAGAAATAAAATAATAAAATACTGCTATACATTAACTATTAATACCAGAAATACTGTTATACATTAAATATTAATAATCAAAAGCATCTCTAATTAACTGATTTTATTAAAGAAATTTCGTATTATTTTATTTCTTCCTTTTTTCAGAAATACGGTTAAATATGAACTATTAATGATCAAAAGCATCTTTAATTAACATTAACTGATTTATTAAAAATAATGTATTATTACTGTTTTTATTTTTTCAGAAATACTGTTAAATATTAAATATTGATAACCAAAAGCATCTTTAATTAACTGATTTTATTAAAAAACATATTACTATTGTATTTCTTTCTTTTTTCCAAAAATACTGTTAAATATTAAATATCAATAATCAAAAGCATCTTTAATTAAATGATTTAATTAAAAATTATTCATTATTTTATTGATTTCATTTATCCAGAAATACTGTTAAATATTAAATATTAATAATCAACAGCATCTCTAATTAACTGATTTTATTCAAATATATGTTTTTTATTATTTTATTTATTTTTCCCAGAAATACTGTTAAATATTATTGATTAATTATTAATAATTAAAAACATCTTTAATTGATTTGACTAAAAATAATGCATTATTTTATTTTTTATTATAAATACTGTTAAATATTAAATATTAATAATCAAAAAAATTTGGTCACAGTTTGGATGTAGCAGAAAACACCTGGGTCATGTTTGCATTTTCTTGTGTCGCTGCTAACCTTCAAATCAGGATTAGTCATAAAATAATGCCTTCAAATTAATTCATGCATGTGAAAATCAGCTAAAACTTAATAAAATGTATAAAAATATATATATATGAAATGAACATTATATTTTGTGAGAAAGTCTGACATGCTAGAGCGAAACAGACACTATTTATGAAATAAGCACCCCAAAATTAGTTAGAAAGTATATTTACTGTAAAAAGTTTTTAAAACTTAAGTTTAGCAGCTGCATTAAAATTTTAAGTTAAATCAACTTAAAAGGACAAGTAATTTTAACTCATCAGTTAAATCAACTTAAAAGTAATTTTAACTAATTTTATTGTCATGAGTTGAAATGAATAGTAGTTTTAAGTTGATTTAACTTAAAATTTTAAGGCGGCTGCTTTTTACAGTGTACTGGATTTCATTCAGCGAACATGCTTTTGACAAGCAGCAAATGTCTTACACTGGATAAGCTGAGTACATTTATGTGAATACAATTATGTGACCATCTGTGTATGTAAATTTCATACGCACATGCATGACAGACCTAAATGACCAAAATCCTCCGGATTACTGCCAAGGTGTGGACTAGAGCATAGAGGAAAAATACAATTCTCTATATTTTAGGCTGAATTTAATAGTGAGGACCCAAGTTAAACCAAATATTATTATTGTGTTTTTGTTGCTTTTTTGTCCTTCTTATAAATACAACACTGACACAACCTGCAAAGCATGTGACAAAATTAAATGATAAATTACACAGCTGCCACATTTGATTAATCGTGGCTTTAACATACATGTTAAATGCAACAATAAAAGAGCCCATTATTCACTTTTCCTTTGCAACCCTCATAAAACCATCCAGCGTATAAATCCTCATAGGAAAGCCATTTGAATTGAAATCAATTACTTTCCTCACCGGGAAGAGGTCCCTTAGATGCCCACAGAGCGATACAGCTGATCCATAGAGTTTAACACAAGAGTTGTGTCATCACGTATCTCCGATATGAGCCTCTGTCGGTCGTTGTTTTATTGACCCCCGGACTCCCCACCCCCTCGTGAAAAGCTAAAGTAAATGACAGCATTTTAAATAATCTGTGAAATTGCTGCATTAAGATAATTAAAGCCTTTAGAGGAGTTTATCCAGCTTTAAATGTCTTGAGAGGGGTTTGCTGTTTGCAGAGGGAAGTTGGCAGGGCATTTCGCTAAAGTGGCCCTATAAAAATTACCATGTAAAAAGAACCAAGACAAAATCTCGAACCGAGGGAGTAAAACATTTCCATTATTGTGCATGGAGGCTCAGTGTTTCTAACAAGTAACTTTCTTGAAGTATTTATTTAGTTATTTGTATTTTTAGCTCTTTTTTCCCCAAATGACATTAACAAAACATTTTTGTAGCATGCATCAAAGGTTTGGGATCATTTTCTTTTTTAAATCTATTTTTTTTGTTTTATTTATTTATTTTTTGTAACAAAAAAATCTTCTTTTGGAGTAATGGATGCTGAAAATTAAACTTTTGCATCACAAGCATTTTGCATTTTTTTTTACCTCAGAAATGCTCAATATTTATAGTCAGATAAACTTTAAAATTCTTATTTATTGAACTTGGCAACATAACTTAATAGCTATTTAAAGTTGATTCAACAATTTATCCTAAAAACGGAGTAAATAAATATAATAAACAATTAAAATAATATTTAGACACTTGGATCTCCATGTTAAAAACTATTATTATGATTAAATTGAAACATACTGAATTATAATTAAAAGATGTTTGAAATTATAATATTGTTAATAGCTGGTAATTTGGCTGTTGGGTACATTAATAAATACAATAATATATTAAAATAACATTTTGATAATTGGATATAAAATATTGAATTGTTAATTAAAATGACATAACTTAAAATCTGTTAAAAGCTGATAACGCTAAATTAATAAATAATAAATTAAAATAATATTTGGATAATTGTTACTGAGTTTAAAAATATTGTTTCTAACAAGTAACTTTCTTAAAGTATTTATTTTGTTTATTTGTATTTTCAGCTTTTTTCCCAAATAAATTATATAAACATTTTTGTAAAGGTTTCATTTTTTTTTAATCTTTTTAAATGTATTTATTTATATTTTGTAACAAAAAAAAAATCTTCTTTTGGAATAAATTGCAATTTTACAATATTTTAATAAAGTAAACAGTTATTTTATATTTTAAATATATTTGTAATATTACTGTTTACTTACTGAACCCAAAATTTTAAATCATAGTGTAGCATTTTCTATAAGTTTTAAAAATATCTTTCTGCACATTTCTTATTTTTGCACATTTATAACCACAAAGTTTAAACTCATTTTTATGTCTCAACAGAAACTCCCACAGTCTTAGGGATCTTCTATCATCTTATCAAAACAGAGAGACGAGCTGTTTGGTGAACGAACCAATGAAATGCAAGGAATGATTCAACAAACTGACACCTCATTAAAATACCAAACACTTACAATTATAAACTCTTTAGTTTGTGTTAGTTGATAAGGCTCAAAAGGTTGGAATAGTGCCTCTTACTACTTAAACTAATATTATTGTAATACGACGTGTTAGTTTTGGCTAAGAGTATATGCATTTGTGGTAAAGCAACATCAATTGACAGTGATAAACATCACTAAATCAAAACTGTACAAAAAGAGAGATTTAGATTAATACGCACATTTATTTATGCATTTTCAGCATAAGAGAATTGCACAATTTACACCACGGGAGTCTCATAAAAGCAGACCAGATATGATCTACTGCCTCTCAATGTGAAATTACACTCTTTGATATCATTTGTAAAAGGAAGTGCTAAAGTGAAATGACTCAATTAGGTTACAATATACAGATTTCAGCAGCTGGGGAATTAATTGCCTAAGTGCTCATTAGGCATTCAGTTTAGGCAATTAGATTCCTTTTAGTCTGACAGTATAAATGACTTTCCAGTAATTGGACTTGCGGACAGCCAGCACCTGAAATGAACTGTATTGCAAAGTCTCATTAAAATAAATACATCAAATAAAAATTTGATAGAAAATGAATGAGCTGGAAGTGTGCAATAATTATTGTGAGGTTGTTGCTATAGCTTTTATTTGCAATTCTCTCTTTCTATGTCTTTCTTTTTTTTTTTTTTTTTAAACACTTGGATGGTTTCCCAAATTCACCTCAGAACTTAGAAGCCACCTAGATTCACTGAGTATAATGAAAATAGTTTGTTTATGCTGACAATAGGCTGATTATTACTGTAGATACTGTCTATTTTTGCTTGATTACTGGGTAGTTTCAGAAAACAATATGTTGATGTCTTTCTTTCTTTAGTCTAAAATGATCCCAGCCGAGAAATAAGGGTCTTATCTAGTGAAACAATCGGTTATTTCAATGTGATCTCATGATAATTCATATGTATTTTACGTAAATTGTGGTTCAAAACATACATTTACTTATGTTTTTAGAGTCACTAAAACGTACAAAACTGATATATTTACAGCATTTAAACAAATACTTACGTATTTTCAGCATACTGACGTACTGACACCTAAAAAAAAAATCCTTATGAATATTGAAATCGCTGCATTAATTTTATTACTATTGTTTTCAGTTGTCATATTAATGGCATTAGGTTTTCAATTGCATTAATAAGTTGTTTACTCATTTACTTAATATGAAATGATAACATTTCGTTCTGTTCTGTGTGATTTCTGCTGCCAGCTCAGTTAGAAGAATTGGCCTACATAATGTTAAACAAGACTACACTTTAAACCCTTAAAGGAGTCATCAGATGCCAATTATCCACAAGTTGATATGATTCTTTAGAGTCTTAATGAGAAGTCTATAACATACTTTGGTAGTTTAAAAAAACACTCTTTTTACCATGTCAAAATCAGCCCTTTTTAGAGCGAGCTATTCTGTTGTATGTTTCTTTAAATGCTAATGAGCTCTGTTCGCCCCGCCCCTCTCTGCCATAGGATGATGAGCCGTAATGTTTACTTTAGCCGAATTTAGCCAAATTTAGGCACGTTTAGCCACAAAACTCGTTAACTAGCACATTATTAAGAAAGGCCAGTTGCAAAGATGCATAAAAAACCCTTATACTCACTTCTGCTGTGGGTGAAGCTGCATCACGAATGATTCGCACAAACTTAGACGCATATGTAGATCAGGATCGGTGCTTTCCTTTCAAAAACGAAAGTAACGTTAATCCTCTGCGTCTTCAGTGGCTGAGATGTCAGGAGTAAATGACTACTGCTATGCTCATTATTACATCAAACAACAGAACACCTCAATCGCTCAATCTTACGGTGCGCTCACACCGGACGCGACTTGCGCGGAAAAAACGCGCTATTCGCGCGAAGGTGAACGCTTGAACATTTGAGTTTACTCGCGCCATTCGCGCGGTAAAATTCGCGTCATTCGCGCATGACATTTTCTTCCCAACAGACGCAAATTCGAGTCATGGGAGGGGCGTCTGCCACTCGTCAGCGGGAAAGTAGTTATTAAATAGGTGAATGAGCTCAATTTGCCAGCTTTAGCTTGCTTGTAGTCTCAATATGTATGTATATGTAGGTCAAATTGAGTAAAGAGCGTTTTTTAAAATTTACCAGATTGTCCGACCTCTTCACTCACTTTCTTCCTAGCAAGATCCTTTTTATTCCTGTTTCTACAAAAGTCCAAAGATGTATCGTACAGCTCCGAGTAACCACAGACAGCAACGGTGAATTTGTCCTCCATTGTTGTTTCAGATTTCTGCCTCCGTCACTACTAGAGCAAGCTCCTGATTGGTTAACGCGGCGCGGATTTTCGCCAAAGTTCAGATTTTTGAACTCGCACGTTTTGCGCGGCAATCGCTTGAAACGCTCAATGCGCGCCGCTTCATTCGCGCGTTTCGTGCCGCCTCATTCGTGCGTTTTGCGCCACAGGATGGCTATTCGCGTCTTTGCATTGACTTAACATGTAAATCACTCGCGCTTGCTGCTCGGTGAGGGCGGGTCTAAGGTAAGGCGCTCATGTCAATCAACTAACGTGGGAGTGGCCTCTGTCTGTGTGTCATCACACCAACAAGAATCTGAGAATGACGTGATTTTAAAAAGGGGATATTACTTTTAAAGATTAAAAATACCACTGGGTGGATTTTTATCATTGTAGGGTGGTTGTGTACACAAACTGCCAACACACAGATAATGTTCAAACAACATGTAAAAGTTAGTTTTGCACCCGATGACCCCTTTAAAATTAATAACATTTCTGCAATCGTTTAACCATTACTTTTCATATAATATTTACTTTTTTTGCGACGGGACACAAAAGGCGTTTTCTCCGACATGCTGTGACTGAATTTTCATATTTCGGTCAATTACATTATATATCTTTCTATATTCGCTATAAAATGGGCACGTTTAGGTTTGGAGGTAGGTTAATGGGTCTAAAAATCGAAATCGCTAATAGATAAAATTATAAAAATGCATATTCGCAATAAAAAGGCTAAGTTTAAGTTTGGAGGTAGACTAACGGGTCTAAAAATTTTAATCACTTACCGATAAAATTATAAAAATGCACTGATACAAATATCTTAATAGAAAAGATATGTAAATATTGTACGTTTTTTAGCTAACAATACATAGCGATTTGTACGTTGTACATTTTAGCATCAATAAAAACCTGAACAAAAACACAAAAATGTACATTTTGTGCTTGTAAATCTTACATATTTATATGTATAAAGAAGGTATAACAATGATGTCGGATTATTTTGAAGTTAGAGAAGAAAATCAGATGGAGGTTTTTGTCCTACATTACCTTTTTGAACCATGTTAAACATGATTACGTATTTGTGGTTAAAAAGTATATACTTTTTTATTTTGTTAGAAAATGGCCGATCGTTTTACTAGATAAGACCCTAATTTCTCGGCTGGGATCGTATAGAGGCTTTTGAAGCTGCGTTGAAACTGCTGTTTGGACCTTCAACCCAAAGGCTCCCATTGAAGTCCACTATATGGAGAAAAATCCTGGAATGTTTTCCTCAAAAACCTTAATTTCTTTTCGACTGGAGAAAGAAAGACATGAACATCTTTGATGACATGGGGGTAAATTATCAGTAAGTTTTGATTCTAATAGTGAACTAAATGTTTAAAGCTGAAGTTAGTTACTTCTGACAAAGTGTCACCAAACTAACTGCAAAAATAGGTTACCTGAATACTCTATTGACTGAAAAAACAAAAGCCCCATCCCACAAGCTGAGTTTCTGTGTTATTTACAAATAAACAGTTTGATAATCAACTTATAAATGCCTAATAGACAAAAGTATTTTAACACTGAAAAAAAAAAATGAAATACTTCAGCTTTAAAGGACGGACAGACAGATTAATTGGACACTGCTAAAGATCATTTGATAGAGGGTAAAATCCTCCCTGTTTTACCTTGAACTATGTAAAAGAATGTGTGCTTGAAACATTTTTCCCGGAATTGATAGTGAACTGATTTATGGCCCTTATGGTTCGGTATAATTAATTTTATGCATATGACTTCTGTTACAATTACCATGTAGGGCGATTGGAGAAGTTCACTGCTTATATGAAACCATCGATAATTGTGGATTCATCACTGAGAGGTCTTATCGTCTGGATGGAGAGAGATAAAATTCTTTCCTCAGGACAGGACGGAAAAAAATCTTAAAGGGCAATTGTCTTAGGTTGACTAAATGCCTTAATGAACTGAGAATCAAACATTTGAAGAATATTGTAAAAATATGTGAGGAAGCAGAGGATGAAGATGAACTGTTATGTTTCTTAACATGCTATTGTGAATATGTTTATCTTTATTCTCTTTGTGAGAATTTAAAAAACAGTGGTGACCATCCATCAAACCAACCAATCCAAAAAAGGTCCATTTTACCACAGAAATACTCAATATTTATAGTCAGATAAACTTTAAAATTCGTATTTATTGAACTTGGGAATACGTAAAAGATTAAGCATATTGAATTATGATCATTAAACATATAGAATAACTTAATAGCTATTTAAAGTTGATTCAAGAATTTACTCTAAAAACATATAATAAACAATTCAAATAATATTTGGATACTTATTGTTTGGATGTTAAAAATTATTATAATTAAAAGCTGTTTGAAATTATATTACTGAAATTATAATACTGAAAGCTGTTAAATTGGCTGTTGAGTACATTAATAAGTAAAATAATAAATTAAAATAACATTTGGATATTTTGATCTAAAATATTGAGTTGTTGTTAAAAGTACAAAACTTAAAATCTGTTAAAGAGCTGATAAAGCTGTTAAATTAACTGTTGAGTAAATTAATCAATAAAAATGATAATAAATTAAAATATATTACTATCCACTATTTGGATAATTGGATTTACATTTAAAATCATTACTGAGTTTAAAAAGTTTAAAAACATTGATTTTTGTTCATTAAAAATACACGACTTAAAAGCTGTTAAAAGTTCATACAATATTTCATATTTCAATTTATAATATTTAAATAATTGGATCTGGATGTTAAAAATATTATGATTTCATTAAACTGAATTATAATTAAAAGCACATAACTTAAAAGCTTTTAAAAGTTGATACAACAAATTAACCTAAAGTTGAGTATAAAAATATAATGAATTATTAAAATAATATTTGGATACTTGGATCTACATGATAAAAGCTTTTTAACTTTTGAGTAAATTAATAAATAAAATGAATGATAACTTAAAATAATATTTGAATAATTCTATCTATCTATCTATCTATCTATCTATCTATCTATCTATCTATCTATCTATCTATCTATCTATCTATCTATCTATCTATCTATCTATCTACCTACCTATCTATCTATCTATCTATACATAACTAGTACATAACTTAAAATCTGTTTAAAATTTATAAAACGATTTACCCTAAAGTTGAGTAAATATATATAATAAATAATAATAAATAAATGTTTGATGATTAAATCTTCATGTTAAAAACTACTATTATGACTACATTTAAATATATTGAATTATAATTAAAAGCACAAAATAACTTGAAAGCTGTTAAAGGCTGATACAACAAATTACCCTAAAGCTGAGTATATAAATATAATAAATTATTAAAATAATATTTGGATACTTGGATCTACATGTAAAAATCATTATTGTTACTGAGTTTTAAAAATATTGAATTTTGTGAACAAAGTATAATGACTGTTAAAAGTTCATACAATGATTTAACAAAGTTGAGTAAGTAAATATAATAATTGAATACATAAATAATAAAATAATATTTCAGTAATTGGAGCTACATGTTAAAAATACTATGCTTGATTTTAAACATACTGAATTATTATTAAAAGCACATAATATCTTAAAAGCTGTTAAAAGTTGATACAAATTACCTAGAGTATATAAATATAATAAAATATTAAAATAATATTTGGATACTTGGATCAACATGATCCAATATTATTGAATTTAAATATATTTTAATTATAATTAAAAGCGCACAAAAACTTGAAAACTGTTAAATTAGCTTTTGAGTAAATTAATAAAAAAAAAATAATAATATTGTAATTATTGGATCTACATGTAAAAATCATTACTGTTACTGAGTTTAAAAATATTGAATTGATAAATTAAAGTACACAACTAGATATATAGATAGATAGATATATTAGATATATATACAGTGGAGTCCCTGTCCTAAGTAGGGTTTTTAGGCTAGGGGGAAAAGATTTAAGTAATTTCTCACTTTTAGTCTTTAAATGTCAGTGTTACTACTGACTACAATTGAATCCATTTCAAGCTACTTTTAAGGACAAAATGACACCTGTAATTGTGTGGGAAAAGGCTTTTGGTCCCACAGGACTGAAAGAAAGAAATAGAGACAGGGCGACTCAGTCAGTGGACAGGTGAGACTGACACGCCGAGTTTCTCCCTTCAGGTGTCTGTCATGCTCATGGGCCAGATAATTGGATCTGAAACACATCACACACAGAGCCCAAGGAGCACAGTCAGGACCAATTCTGGGCTTGTTTTACTAAGTGACTGATGACCAAACTGGGGTCAGGAGTAATGAAGACTACAGACGTTGCTGGAGATCTGCAGGACACTTGTCCAGCAGGGAGGGGGGGCGGCTCGGTCCGTAGGGAGATAAATTCAGCCGGGACGAAGAGGACGATAAGAGATGACAGAAGCCCACTCTGACACCAGGAGTAGATTCACAGAGATCTATTAAGCTCCGGGGCACGGGGCCGGATGACGTGAATGACGCGCACGGGAAGCAGAGCCGGCAAGTCGGAAAACACATTTAATGATCTAATCTATTTCCTCTTCAGAAATTCATAGTTCCCAGTTATTTGCTCACATGTTAAAAATCAAGGTGTCAGGAACAGAGTTTATTCCCCTACAGAAACATCTTGATCTACCGGGGAACGTCAACAGCTATATTTATGTGGTAATGAAGATAAGGAACGATGGCACACTGCCTGGGATTTATATGCGCTATCTTTGCCTTTAAAGTCTTAACCACATAGAGAGAGAATATTCACATATAGAGCCCTATGAAATCTGTTTTATTTTTTCCCAATTTTTTTTTTCAGTTGTAATTTTTCTAGACCCTGTTTTAATGGTTTAAATTAAAAAATTGTAATAATTAAGCATGTATAATTAATTGAAACTTACATAATTTAACAGCAATTTGGTAAAAGTTGAACAAATTTTAATTTTTAAGGCCCTATGAAATCCATTTTATTTTTTTGTTTAATTTTTCTCCAAATTTCGTTTCTTCTGTTTAAATTATTCTAGACTCTGTTTTTCTGTTTTGTAAGTTAAATATAAAAATATTCCTCAAAAAGCATGTATAATTAATTGAAATCATGCAACTTACACAATTTAACAGCAATTTGTTAAGTTTATCAAAAATTAAATTGAAGGCCCAGTGAAATCCCTTATTTTTAAAAATTCAGTTTTTCCCATTTAAATTTTTCTGTATCGTTTTTTTTTTTTTTCGTTTTAATTTTTCTAGACTCTGTTTTAATGGTTAAATCAATAGCAATTTGCTAAAAGTTTAACAAAAATTAGCACTATGAAATCCACTTTATTTTTTTCCCAAATTCTGTTTTATTTTTCTCCAAATTACGTTTTTCCCCCATTTTAATTCTTCTGGATTCAGTTTTAATTGGTAAATAAAAAACTATTAATCAAAACGCATGTCTATATTCAGTTTTTTTGTTTTTAATTTTAATTTTTCTAGACTCTTGTTTTAATGGTTAAATAAAAAAAATATTAATCAAAAAGCATGCCTGTATTCTGTTTTTTTTTTTTTCATTTAAATTTTTCTAGACTGTTTTAATGGCTAAATTAACAGCAATTTGTTAAAAGTGAAAAAAAAATACATTTTAAGGCACTATGAAATCCATTTTATTTTTTCCTAAATTCTGTTTTATTTTTCTCCAAATTCCTTCACAAAAATACAATTTTTAAGGCCCTATGAAATCAGTTTTATTTTTTCCAAAATTCACTTTTTTTTTTAAATTCTGTTTTTCCTTTTTAATTTGTTAATAGTTCAATTTAAAAATATTAATCAAAAAGCATGTCTAATTAATTGAAATAATGTAACATACAATTTAACAGCAACTTGTTAAAAGTTTAACAACAATGACATTTTTAAGGCCCTATGAAATCCATTAGATTTTTTCCCAAATTGCATTAAATTCTTTTTCATTTTTCTGGATTCTTTTTCTTTTGTTGTTGTAATTTTAAAGCATGTCTGTATTCTGTTTTTTATTTTTTTATTTTTTTTATTTTTTTCTAGACTCTGTTTTAATGGTTAAATGAACAGCAATTTGTTAAAAGTTTAACAAAAATTAGCACTATGAAATCCACTTTATTTTTCTCCAAATTCATTTATTTTATTTTTTTTCAGTTTTAATTTTTCTACACTCGGTTTTAATGGTTAAATTAACAGCAATTTGTTAAAAGTTTAACAAAAATAAAATTTTTAAGGGCCTATGAAATCAGTTCTATTTTTTCCCAAATTCTTTTTTTTTTCAAATTCCGTTTTTCCATTTAAATTTTTCTGTGTTCTGTTTTTTTTCCGTTTTCATTTTTTAATAGTTAAATTAAAAAATATTAATCAAAAAGCATGTCTAATTAATTGAAATAATGTAACATACACAATTCAACTGTGATTTGTTAAAAGTTTAACAACAATGACATTTTTAAGGCCCTAAACCAATCCATTTGACTTTTTTTTTCCTAAATTTCATTTTATTTGTTTCCAAATTCCGTTTTTTTCCTTTTTAATTTTTCTGGATTTCGTTTTCATGCTTAAATTAAACAAAAATATATTAATCAAAAAGCATGTCTAATTAATTCAAATCATGAAACTTACACAATTTAACAGCAATTTGTTAAAAGTTTAAAAAATACATATTTAAGGCCCTACGAAATGTTTTTTTCCCTTAAATTCTGTTTTATTTTTTACCAAATTCTGTGATTTCCATTAATTTTCTAGATTCCATTTTAATGTTGTTGTTTTTTTCTGGTAAATATCCCTTAAAAATAATGTTTTAATAAAAATTTTATTAGTAGTAGTACTACTATCATTACATTAAGCAATATATTTCTGTCACAGTTTCTTCAAGTTAAACCGAACTTTTATTTTGACGGGTTGCTGTGAAGACATTTAAGTTTCTGTATGTATATGACAATAGTTCTTCTCAAACCAAACTGTAAAATGCTCATAAAGTGACTCTCATAGCAGTTCTAGAGATTATGCTCATGTACTCATAGAGATAGTAGACGATAAAAACAGCGAGCGTCACGCTTCACTATGTGTCTAGCAACCAAAACCATGCTGCACCATTTATTCACAGAGACACGTAGAACAAGCAGGTTCGTATTTAAATAGTATTTTTATAACTTAATATTCACAGACACTAGTCCATTTCACGTTTTGATTGAAGTATACTGACCTACTTTTGATTTATTTATACAAAATTTGGCAAATTCCGTGACATTCCACATTAGACAGTAACTTATTTTATGATATCACAATTCCGTCTGCGTTATACACATTGTGGAAATCATAGGGCCCAACAGATACAATAATTTACCCACACAAACTAATCATTTTAAAGTTACATTTATCTACCTCATAGGTTGCCATCACCTCACATTACACCTCATTTGAATGATTCACCCCATTAAACGATATCATGGGTGTCGGAACCATTGTACGTGGGTGGGACAGGACCCACCCACTTTTAAAGACCAATGATATTGGACCCACCCACTTTTACCATCTCTAATTCAGCGAATATATCTGTGCACTTTTCAGAGCGCCGTCAGATTCAGTCAAATACATTGTATAATGAATGCCTTAATAAATTAAACTCCATTTAGCTACAACTTTAAATTACATGCTGCTCTTTCCACAAATCCATTCCACTTGGCTTATTCAGAGTCCATATAAATTAAACTCATTCCCGGGTTTTCACCAGTCACTTGCACTTGCTGCATTCCGAAAGTAAACAAAGCAGTGTAACTTCTGCTCAGATACACCTAACCCTACCCGATACTTTATTTCAACTTTTCGATTATTTTATTCATTTTTATTGAAAACAAATGCCTTTCTGATGTGATATGAGAAGTAAAAAGGGTTAGATTTCGAAAACCGATTTCACCGAAAGGCGGACGCGAACTCGGGTCTCTCGTGTCAGAAACTATGTGTTTCTCGTATTATCACTTACGCCACTGGAAACGTTGTTTAAGAGTCGTCTTTTGTAATATTTGTAAATATGGCACTGTGTAAAAAGACACATTAAATAAAAGGCGCCAGACTACAGAAAGTGGCATATACTACAGTAATTTTTTTTCCTGGGGGAGGACCCACCCACATTTATTTTGCTTCCGACGCCCATGGACGATATCTCAAATAAGTCCTCTGCCTGAATGCTCTCATTCATGTCTATCAAACATTATTGAAACCTCTTAGGGTCCTTCTCTACTCAACAACCGTCACCTTGCGTGTTTGCAAAACAAAGACGTGTGCAGTATATCCACATATCGATGTCAACACAACCGCAGGTCATTTAGAAACAGCTCTGGCATGCGGCGGCCGCTGATCGGAGAGATCTGTATTACAGTGAAATGAAGGTAGAGGAAAAGCCCCTGTTAGATGCACGACCTCCGTCACAGAACACATTTTGACTGAATTGATCTGGATGATATGAATAATTTAGGAGACACCAAAGGAGGCAATATAAATGCACACATATATTCTAATCTCTCAGGCTGTGTTGCGTAAATGCTCTGTTTTCTGCTGTCTTGGAGCTGTGGAGCGCCGCCGCCTGCCCCTGGTCTAAATGAATCCCGAAATGTATCCTCCTCCTCTATTCCACATTCAAAGTTATTCACACACAGGTGCATAATCATTATTTTGAGATTAAACTCAGGGAGGAATTTGTTTCCAGTCTCTATTTGGGGTGCAATGACAAAAAAATGGATAGCCTAACTTTTTTTTTCAGTTGACCTTTAGCTTGCTTGTAGGCACATTTCTCAGATAAGTCTCATTGACATCTTTCCTCTGCCTTTATCTGCCTCTAATCCAACTGACACCAGAAACGTTTTGTTAAATACAGCTGTTTTCCTAGGAAAGAAAAAAGTTAGACCCCACATCAGACTCAAAAATAAGGGATAATTCTGCAAAACAGGTGCCTTTTGTGTCCTTCAAATACACAGCCACATATCTCTCAAACTTTAACAATAAAGCTTATATAGAAGTTAATATAGATATTTTTCTAATAATAATGATATTAAAATGAAGAAGAGAAAGGAGACAATGAAGATAAAGTAGTTAAAATGAAACTTTTTGACAGTATTACTGTATGTCATTATGGCGATAATAATAATATAAAGAAAAACTATTTTTATTTAAATTTCATTAATTTATTTATTTGTATTCTTACTATATATGTACAAATATAACCCATAAATGTAAAATTTACAGGGCTGTTTTTTTTTCTCGTTTTATCTTTTCTAGACTCTGTTTTAATGGTTAAAGTTGAAAAAAAAAATTAATTTTTAAGGCACTATGAAATCCACTTTATTTTTTCCTAAATTCTGTTTTATTTTTCTCCAAATTCTGTTTTTTCCATTTTAATTTTTCCTTTTTCTGTTTTAATTGGTAAATAAAAAAAATATATGAATCAAAAAAGCATGTCTACTTAATTGAAATCATGCAACTTATGCAATTTATTAACAAAAATTACATTTTTAAGGCCCTATGAAATCCATTTTATTTTTCTCCAAATTCCGTTTTTTCCCTTTTAATTTTTCAGTATTTAGTTTTTTCGGGTTTTTATTTTTCTAGACTCTGTTTTAATGGTTGAATTAACAGCAATTTGTTTAAAGTTAAACGAAATTACATTTTTAAGGCCCTATGAAATCCATTTTATTTTTTGCCAAATCCCGTTTTATTCATTTATTTTTCAAAATCCGTTTTTTAGTTTTGTCTACATTTTTCTAGACTCTGTTTTAATGGTTAGATTATAAAAAATAAATCAAAACGCATGTGTAATTACTTGAAATAATAAAACGTACAAAGTTAAGTAGCAAACAATTACATTTTAGGCGCTATGAAGTGTTTCCATTTCAGTTTAATTTTGACCAAATTCTGTATTTTCCATTAATTTTCGGGATTCCATTTTAATGGCTTCATTAAATTGTAAAAAGCAAAATCATTTCTAAAAAACTTTTTTTTAGTTTTTTTATTTCTTTTTATTTCAAAAATAATGTTTTAATAATAATTTTACTAAGTAATATATTTCTGTCACAATTTCTTCAAGTTAAACCAAACTTTTATTTTGACCTTTAAGTTTCTGTTTGTATATATCATAATGATAGTTCTTCTCAAAAGAAATGGTAAAATGCGACTCTCAGAGCATCTCTAGAGATTGTGTTTATGTGTAGCCATAATTTTGTGTAACAAAATCTGACAAATAAAAAAATTATATTTGTAGAAATATCAGAATTATGTTGTCAAAGAACCTCGTGCAAAACCTGAGCACAAGGCTTGTAATACCTCCACCTTGAACACTCAACATATTAAAATGCTTTAATGTTTTTTTAATAGCAATGCAATTAAATAAAAGCATTAGTGTCTGGTAGAACATTTGAAACAAAATGAAACAAAATGCACAGTAAAATCACCTTATCAGTTATAATGGAATGATCCTTTTCATTTCAGTTACTCCTGAATAGTTTCTTTGAATCTATTTACGCTGATGACAATACGGCACATCTTGCAGCAATCACAACTGTACGTTTAGTAAACTATTAACAGCGCAGCATGGTCTGGAGAACATTAAATCTGTAATGACTCTATGGTGATGAGGAGACGGGGCCAAGCCGTGCATGGTTCAGCAGTTTCAGCAGTCTGAGGAGAAAATAGATAGGACGCAAGTAACAGATGGCCCATAGAAGTGTGTTCATCTGGACACAAACAAAGACCCTAGGAATGATTTAATGAACATTTTGGACCCTAGTAATGATTTAATGATCATTCTGGCCTCACCTATTATTTATATGGACATATAATCAACTGAAAAACCATATTTCACCGCTGAACAACGAACGTCAAATGCAGACCTCGTCAGTCATGAAACCCTGTCAACAACAATCCCGCCGAGACGCTTTGTTTGTACACCAAGCTCCTATTCTCATATTTACAAATGCAGCTGTTCTACTAATACATCCATAACGGAAAAATGGTATCTCTATTGAAACTTTTAAATCAAAATCCTCATAAAAATGACAGGTAGCTGCTGTAACGTAAATTACACACATAATTTGCATGGCTCATTAGACTCTTTTGGTAAATATTAGCACAATATTGCTTTCACTGAATCATGCTTACGCCTGTTTGCGGTAAACAAGGGAGGATGAAAAATTGTAATGGTTAAATTAGGAGTTAATGAGTGGCGTGCGTGTCACACGCGCCGCGTGTTGTGACGCGTAAAGGGAATTCGGGGTCGAGCGAGACCGCAGGTTAATTAATGGACTGAATCGCACGTAGATAGAAAAGCACAAGGCTCAAGTTTAACTAGAGCAGCAGGGTATAACACTGACAGATGCCCTATTACAATGTTAATGATATCAGAACCCTGGACAAATAATTACATTCAAAGCTTTCCCTTGTAAAGCCACAATGAGCGGCACGCCGAAGATGACTTTCTTGATGAGAGGGCAACGCAGCTGGGGACACATGTGGCACGAGTCGAGGGACTCCCTCAGCAACACCTCAAGAGCCATTGTCTGACGTCCGGCGTGCGCTCGGGGCCGCTGGGCCTCATGAAGAGGCTGATTTAGGCTCTGATAAGGGAGAGACTGTTCCATTTAGCTGTGCCATGTGGTCTCATCAAAGGATCATTGCAAACCTTTTAATTTACCTCTGGCCCTGATTGTCCTACTCCTCCCATTGTTCTGCACTGGATAGGCTTGCCCTCGATTTGTGGTAACAGGTGCTGTGTTAACATCATCGTGGCATTGCACAGGCATCTCAACTGGATTTTTGTAAACATCAGTGTCATTTAATGCCAATGGAAGAGTGCATTGGATATTCAAAGCAAAGCAAGTTTTATACATACATTTTTATGCATTTAGCAGGTGCTGAATATTTACAGTTGTCATGTAACATACGTACTTTCAGAAAAAGAAAAAAAAATTAGGACAGTACCCTTAAAGATAGTACAACTTTGACCCTTATCTAACCCTAAAATATCTTAAGGGTGCATATTAAAGGATTAGTTCACTCCAGAATTAAAATATAAAATAAAATACCATATAGTGGACTTCAATGGGGATCAGTGGATCGAAGGTTCAAATTGCTGTTTCAGAGCAGCTTCAAAGTGCTCTACATGATCTTAGCCAAGGAATTTATTTAGCACAAACGATTGGTCATCTTCTAAAATAAATAAAAGCACAAATGCTTCTGCACTAGCTCTGTGTCCAACTTCATGCATTGTGTAGCCACGTTGGAAAGGTCAGAGTAAGCAGACGTTTCGACCTAGTGTTTACAAAGCAAATATGCAAAGAAAATCAAACACCCTTTACTAAAAAAGGTGAAACAATGTTGTCGGACAATTTTGAAGTTGGAGAAAAAATGAGATAGAAGAACTAATCGCGCTTGACCTTTCCAAGTTGATTACATAGGATGCAAAGCTAGTGCAAGACAAGCATTTGTGGTTTAAAAGCATATCAATTTTTTTTTTTTTTTTTTTTTAAGAAAATGACCAATCGTTTTGCTAGATAAGACCATTATTCCTCAGCTGGGATCATGTAGAGCCCTTTGAAACTACAATTTGGACCTTCAACCCGTTTGTCCCCATTAAAGTCAACTATATGGAGAAAAATCCTGGAATATTTTCCTCAAAAACCTTAATTTCTTTGCTACTGAAGAAAGAAAGACATGAACATCTTGGATGACATGGGGGTGAGTGAATTATCAGGAAATTTTATTTCAGGAGTGAACTAATCCTTTAAAGGTTCAAACAAAAAAGAAAATTCTTTTATCATTTACTCATTTGTATGTGGTTCCAAACCTAATTTATTTCTTCTGTGAGAATGTTCTGTGAGAACACAAAAGAAGAAATCTTTTGGAAGAGTATTTAGTGTATTGTTTTTGTTCAAACAATGCAAGTCAGTGGGATCCAATGTTGTTGTGGACCCCACAAACTTTCACTGTATATTCTGTGTTTTCTACAAAAAATTAAAAAAATAAAAAATAAAATGAATGAATGAATTTTTAATTTAGTTTGAACTACCCCTTCACTTAAAAATTAAGATTCCAAAAGGGTGTTTTTGCAGTGATGCCATAGAAGAACCATTTTTGGTTCCCCAAAGAACCTTTCAGTGAACAGTTCATAAATGAGCCATTTTTAGTAACATAAAAAAAAGTATGTTTTTCGTCTATAAAGAATCTTTTCTGCATTTGAAAGGTTCCATGGATGTTCAAGGTTCTTTGTGGAACCACTGATGCCAATCAAAAACCTTTATTTTTAAAGGGATAGTTCACCCAAAAATGTCAATTTGATGTTTATCTGCTTACCCCCAGGGCATCCAAGATGTAGGTGACTTTGTTTCCTTAGCAGAACACAAACGAAGATTTTTAACAAAAACCGGTGCAGTTTGTCAGTCAAATAATGGCAGTCAATGGTTACCAAATCTTTAGAGGAAAGAAAAACATACACAGACAAATCCAAATTACACCCTGCGGCTCGTGACGATACATTGATATCCTAAGACACAAAACGATCGGTTTTTGTGAGAAACTGAACAGTATTTTTATCATTTTTTTTTAAACTTTGATACACAGCCACGTCCATCTCTCCTGAGCACGAGTTTATCTTTCGGCTCGTTACATGTGAACGTGCTCTGATGTAGTATACGCAAACGCCGGAAGCTATCTGTCGCGTGTATACGACACTCATTGTTTACACAGTGCACACAGACTGTGGGTATAGTGGCTATTAAAAATGGTAATTACTTGCGCTTATCCTGATTGTTCAAACCGATTTAAAGCTAAAAGATTACATTTTCTTGCGCAAACTCATCCGGGACTTTTAACCGATTTCCCCTTACGGCGTTTGCGTATACTACGCCAGAGCGCGTTCACATGTAACGAACCGGATGCAAAGCTCGTGCTCAGGACAGATGGACGTGGCTGTGTATCAAAGGTAAAAAATGATATAAATACTGTTCAGTTTCTCACAAAAACCGATCGTTTCGTGTCTTAGGATATCAATGTATCGTCACGAGCCGCAGGGTGTAATTTGGATTTGTCTGTGCATGTTTTTGTTTACTTTTAAAGGTTTGGTGCCCATCCACCTCTATTATTTGGCTGACAGACTGCACCAGTTTTTGTTAAAAATCTTCGTTTGTGTTCTGCTGAGGAAACAAAGTCACCTACATCTTGGATGCCCTGGGGGTAAGCAGATAAACATTAAATTTTCATTTTTGGGTAAACTATTCCTTTAAGATTGTTGATGAATATTATTACTTTGAGTATATTAGTGTCTTATTTTAGTAATATGCCAATGACAAGGTAAAGGTGAAGGTAACAAATCTTTGTAGATTTTTTTTCTGACAGTGTAATTCATAGAAGTCCTATCTGAACGCTTAAAAATAAATGTTCCAAAAAGGTACTTTTCGCATGGATGCCAGAGAAGAACCGTTTTGGGTTCCTGATGAAGTTTTCAAAAGAACCACTTTTTCTAATATAAAGAACCTTTTGTGGAATAGAGAGGTATTATTAGGGTATTAACAAGATGTATTAACATCTAGATGTTCGGTTTTGTACTCATCATGTGGATTGGATGCCATTTTGTGCCATTCTACAGAGCAGCTCTTCCACTGTCATTTCAAAATTTCAAAAATATCACTTTATCTGACGCGTCCCGTGCGATGTAGACATACATCATAAAGGCATCAAGACAGAAGCAGCAGAGAGCGGACAGACATCAGGAGGATGATCTGAGAGAAAAGCGCTTCACATGTAGATCACAAGATCAGTGCTTTGGGTCACCTTTGAAAGGCTGCCGTCATAATTCATCTGACCTGTGCGTACCGTCGCTTCACATCCTGCGAGAACTAATCAACAAAAGGTAAAGAATGGGGTGGGGAGGCCAATGGCGCAAGATGGGGAAAAATGAAGAGAGCAGAGAAAACCAAAGAGCCAGAACATGAGTGAAATTTATTTTTTAACCCCTGTCCATACGGCGTATTAATCTTCTCGTGACCTCCTGCTCAGTGAAGTGTCATAGAGTGATTTTCTCCATCTCGGGCCTCTCACTCTCCACACTCTTCCGAAACATTAAATATCACCTGCCGTGATTAATCCAAACTTAATTAAATCAATCAGCGAAACAATGGCAAGGCAATGAGGTATGTAATCATTGAAATAGTAAATTAAATGATGTAAGGGGCCACAGTTTGCCTTATTGACAGTGATGGAGAGGAAACGGGGGGTCCTGGGAAGGCTGTGCCGGCCGTTCCGGCTGACCACATTGGCCCGGCCCCCTTCGGCACGCTGGGGAACTTTCCAATCTGCGCCGCCACGCCGGACACATTTGAATTAATCAGAGCCCTCTGCTGGCCCTCCCCAATGGCCCCTGGTTTCTTATGGATGACTTCCATTTAAAAGCTGCTACTAGTGTGTGAAGAGCATATCTGTGTCACTGAGCTAATCACATGGATACTGTACACATGTGTCACAGATGCTTTTCCAAGACTGAGATTTATGCATAAAGTGTGTACATTGTGTTTATGAGATTATTCAAGTGAAAACCAAGTAAAAAGTGAACCTACGATTTAATAATAGAGACTAATAATGTATTGTACTTTATTTTATCAAACATACAATCACTTTGCTTTTAAACGCAAGTTTAACAGAAACTCACAGGAAAAAGTCATGAAGGACCTTCTACTTGAAATCCACTGGTTGATAAGCAGAGCTGGTTCTATTAATGGTTATTTCAGTTCTTTTAAGGAATAAATATTAGGGAAATAAGAAATGGACAAAAATATTTGCACAACACAATACTGATTTACTAAAAAGAACCGACTATTCAGGAAATGGTGTTGGAGAACACTGGTTGCACTTTATGTCTCTGACTTACCAAAAAGAACCAACTCTTTAGAATAATTTAATAAGTAATCAAATTCAGAGTCATTTATTCAGGAATTGGACAACACTGGTTGCACTATGGTGTTTTGAACTGGCTCACTAGAAATACTGGAATCTGAAAAATTTTAAAAATCTGAAAACGCAATACACCCGTTGCGCTTTAAACTTTGGATTTGCTAAAAAATACCTAACTCAAAGTCATTTGTTTGGAGAAAAAAAAGGAATCGACTCATTACAATCACTTGATCGGACTGCATTTGTTGTGCCGTAGACTTTTGATTTGCTAAAACAACAAAACTCATTAGAGTCAGGATTCATTCGCGAATCAGACTAAGCTGTACATTTTTGATTCACAAATAAGAACCACCTGCACGGGTGTCTGTTTTGATCTCTAGATTCAGTCATGGTTTTGAGGTGCTGTTGAATACATATTAGGGCTGGGTAAAAAAAAAATATATATATATTGATTTCTTGATTGTAATCAACTCAATTTTTTATGAAACTATATTGATTCTTAAATCCCAAGAAACGATTAGTCTAGCTTGTTTTCAGTTAATGAACAGAACATTGTAGCACACTTTTTATCCAATAAATTGCAATAAGCTTTGCGCTTTATAATGAAGCGAAGTCTCAGTTTTCAAATTTGGTCTTTTTTGGTATAGTATTCAAACAATAAATGCCGTTTTGCCGCTTTTTAATGTGGAGTAATAGATCACTGTAGCACCTTAGTTCAAGAGAAGTGGCAGCGCGAAGCAAATGTGAACTGATCATCTCCTCCGCTTTAATTTTATCACAAAATAAACATGAATAAATATAGGTCGGCCCACCGAAATCATGTAATCGCTCAATCAGTGTTTCAACCGCGGAAAGACACCAACGCCGAAAAAATTTGGTGACCATAAACTCGTTAGTCAGCAAGAAAAATGAACTCTAAAGAGAAGCATCTCACTAAAAATATGCAGCACATAACATATCCATTCAATTTTTTTAATGTTGATTAAAGTTTAATTAATGTTTGAATAAATCTGTCAAGTTTTTATGACAGCCACCATGAAATGTTTATATTAAAAAAAAAATGTTATCGTAACTTTATTCTTATAAAAACTTAATTAAATGTAATTTCAGCATTTGTATACAAATCAGTTAATTTTAACCTTTAATATTATAGCAATGGATTCTGTACATCATGCATATTTTACAGCATTGGTTGAGGGACTTTTTTTCCCTCGAGAAAATAAGTATGTATTGTATCTAATATGTAACCCTGGACCACAGTCAAAAGGGTCAAGTTTTTTTTTTATTGAGATTTTTACATCATACATCCATTGATGTATGGTTTTTAGGGTAGGATAATATTTGACAACAACTATTTGAAAATCTGGAATCTGAAAATAACCCATACAATGTATGTTGTCTATTGCTACAAATATAGCCATGCTACTTATGACTGGTTTTGTGGTCCAGAGTCACATATAGCCAAAATAATAAATATCACATCGAATCACAAGCTTGGGAATCAGAATCGAATTGAATTGTGAAATTTGTGTCAAAACCCAGCCCTAATAATTATCATAGCAAAAAGTTCACATTGTTAATTATCATATCATACCATAATTATCATAGCAAAAAGTTCACATTGTTCACACTGTGCAAGAACCATTAACAGAACTGAACAGCATTCCATAAATGAAACTCTGAAAGAGTATAAGATACTCTAGTATCCAAACCTGTCCCAAGCCTGTGAACGCAAAGGATGAACAGATGTTTAAGGGTGAATGACTAGCAGGTGATGCAATCAAATGCTTGAGAGAAGTGTGTGTGCACTTCCTATTACTACAAAAGCGAGTACAAACATTTTGTCATAATGGGCAAACATCAGCCACAGCTGGGATGTTAATGCTGGCAAATAAGATTATCACCAGAAAGGATTTCTCTTCTAAGCATTTGCCTCTAATTAGATTTCATCTCAGAAACGAATTGCCTTTTAGCAACGAAAGCTGTCACAGAGGGAGCAGTTAGCTCCTTATAACTGAGTTAAATGAATAATTACTAATACAATTACAATCGCAGGGGTCCTTCGTGAAAGGAAAGTAAATATGGATCACAGACAGTTAGCGAAAGTTAAGTGGGCAAACTCAGGGCACTTTTGGAGCCTGTGCTTTCAGGTTTCTCACTGAGAAACCACATTGTTAATACAAACTGAACAGAATAAAGACATAGCATCAATGAAATGACATTACGCCAAGGGTAAAGAAAAAAAAAACATGGCAGAGAAGTGACAAATTAATGTGCAGTGAAAGTAAACCAAACTCTGTGAAAGACAACCAGCTGGTTTAAGTAATCAGGGTTGGGTTAGGAAGAGCAAGGCCATGCAGGCCTCAGCTGGCATGAGGACGTCTTAGAGAGGAGCAGGCGAGACGTGGGTGAGTATGGATCCTCTTGCCGTGCCTCCCCGGTCCATTCATCACCCAACTGCCGCTGACAGTGACGGATGGGTCAGACCCAGGACTGGCACCGCACCAGCGCCAGAATCATACGGCCCACGAGCCCACTGACAGCTGGAGCACTGTGTCAAGTGGCAGAGAGACGGCGGCCATTAATAATCCCCGTCACATGATCCGAATGCCGCACGGGCGGGAGAGGGGCCGCGAGTCAGACGGTGGCCCGGAAGGGAGATGTCACGTCGGGTAGGGTGACAGTCATGCAGGCCTGCTCTTTAATCAAGTGTGTGGAGATTGGATAATAACTATATCACAGCCAAATTGGAGGAGGGCAAGGGATGCGGTTTTAAAAGAAGAGCTGTTTTTTAATAGCTCAGGTTTGTAGGTAAGGCTTAGGGAGACATTAAATACTGTACAATTACGTTTTCATCAATAAAGGGTAAGGGATGCTGTTAAAAAAACATGCAAAATCTGGATATTTTTATCAATGAGGCAGTATGAAGCAAAAAACTTTTAGATTTTACTTTCCCAAAAAAGTATATTTAAAAAATGAGTAACAATAATATGTTTATAAATACATATTACTATATACAAATTCTGAATGTTGAAGACCTCCACCAAAAATTATATATACACTACCAGTCAAATGTTTTTGAACATTAAGAATTGTAATCTTATTTTTTGTTAAATAAGTCTTCTGCTCACAAGGCCTGCATTTATTTGATCCAAAGTACAGCAAAACAGTCAAATTGTGAAATATCTGTACTATTTAAAATAAATGTTTTCTATTTAAATATATTTTAAAATTATGATTATTAATATTATGTTAAAAACAGCTGAGTAGAATTTTTGGTAGAATAAAAAGGTTGCTTTTTATTTCAGATAAATGCTGATCTTTGGATCTTTCTATTAATCAAAGAATCCTAAAAAAAGAATGTTTAAAATATTGATAATAATAATAATAATAATAATAATAATACAAATAGTTTCTTGAACAGCAAATCAGCATATTAGAATGATTTCTGAAGGGCCATGTGACATTAAAGACCGGAGTAATGATGCTGAAAATTTAGTTTTGATTACAGGAATAAATTACATGTTAAAATGTATTCAAATAGAAAGCAGTTATTTTCAATAGTACAAATATTCTTTGTAAAATATTTCTTAGTAAAAATATAGACTTCTTTAAAACACATAAAAAAATCTTTTGACTAGTAGTGTGTGTATATTTCACTTAAAATATATAATTATATAATTTATTTATATTGTATAATTATATAACTATAAAAAAGTTATATAAACTTGTAATATAACAAAATATATAATATTACAATTCCTATTACAATTGTCAATATATTTTAAAAGGAATATTTAAAAATAGCTACAATGGATTCTGAATGCTTCAAACCTCTGAAAAAAGTATTTGCCTATATACATTTCCCAATAAAATAAATAATTTAATGAAATAAAAAATTATTTGCCCTTAAATTCGTATCTTTCTTTAGGAATGTATAATGTTGAAATTCTTGATGATAATGTCAATTATGTTATTTATTTTCATAATAATTCATGTTAATTATTTTCATGTTATGACTATTAAACTGTTAAAAGATATTAAAATTCCATAGCATTTAATTACTTTTTTTTTGTAAATTTAATATTTATATATTTTACTTAAAATATATGAAAACATACTGGTTTATTCCAAGTCTGTCAAGTTCATTTACAATTTATTTATTTAAATTATTTTTTTTATATATTATAAAAATGTGTGATCCTAGACCACAAAACCAGTTATATGGGTCAATTTTTTAAAATTGACATTTATACATCATCTATGGTTTGTTAGGATAGGACTATATTTGATACAGCTATTTGAAAATCTGGAATCTGAGGGTGACAAAATATTGAGAAAATCACCTTTAAAAGTTCAAATGAAGTTCTTAGCAATGCATATTACTAATCAAAAATTAAGTTTTGATATATTTATGGTAGAAAGTTTACAAAATATCTTTATGGAACATGATATTTACTTAATATCCTAATGATTTTTCGCATAAAATTCGATAATTTTGATGCATGCAATGTATTTTTGGCTATTGCTACAAATATACCCGTACTACTTAAGACTGATTTTGTGGACCAGGGTCACATATGTGTGTGTCTGTGTTAGTAGAATTTTAAAGTCTCCTTAAAATGAAAAATATAATTAATAAGTCAATAAAAAATGTGTTTTTTCCTGTAGGAATAAGACTTGTGTACCCTCATAAACACTACCATTCATTGTAATATTATAAACACCAGTAAACAGAAAAAAGTTACTTTTTGTGATACATGCAACATGAGCCTCAATATGCTTTCTGAGATATCATGTGTTCCACTCAAAGTGTTCTCCTCACATAATATGGTTTTAATTGTCTTTCAATTCTCCTTGCTCGGAAGAATGCAAACCATGCGGTAGAGTTGCATGTGCTTAAGCCATTTACTCTCATGCAATGTTTAGGACCCCGGATCCCTTAATCCAATTCACTACTGCAATCAAAAAGCCACGTTTAATGCATATAATAACCCAACCTGTAACGCTGTCAACCATTTTGCATATCATTACAAAGAGTTTTGCAGTAATGAAGTTGCTTTTAATGGGATTCCAAAAAAAAAAAGCTCTCATATCATCCAAGTATACATGCATACTAATTTGGTTAAAAATAATTCGGACCAAAGACAATCACACAGCATAAAGAGTGATCTAGATTTGTCCTCTAAGAACAAGGACCCTAATTTCAACCTTGGGCTTGCCTTATTTGAGTGGGGAGGAAAATATCATCACCAATTTCGGTGTGATTAAGGCAGAAAGCCACCTGGCCAAATGCAAAGTGATTAACTTGAACGTCCTCCACAGCCTTATAAATGCAAATTTGGCAGATATCAGTCGAGATAGAAGCCTTAAAGTCATATTACTAGAATTAAACACTATGCTGTTCAGAAAAAAAGGACATCTTACCACACTAGATGGGGTAAGCTGTCACAATGGAACTACAGACTTTTCCAAACTTAGAGCAAAACCTTAAACAAGAATAATAAAACCATAGTTTTGAACAATAAATATCATGTTTAATAAACTGTATAGATGTATAACGTCTAAAACATATGGAAGCCCGTATGACAAAAGTCCTCAGAACTGGACTTTATAACTCTACAATTGTAAATTTATTTCTTACAATTCTGAGAAAAAAAGTCTGAAATGCGAGATACAAAGTTACAGTTGCGAGAAAAAAGTCAATTCCAAGATACATAGTTGCAATTGTGAGAAAAAAGTCAAAAATGCGAGATACAGTCAGAATTGTGAGAAAAAAGTCAGAATTGTGAGATACAAAGTCACAACTGCGAGATACAAAGTCAGAACTGTGAGAATATGAAGTCGCAATTACAAGAAAAAAGTCAGAATTGCAAGATGCAAAGTCGCAAATGCGAGAAAAAAGTCAGAATTGCGAGATACAAAGTTACAATTGCGAGAAAAAGTCAGTATTGCGAGATACAAAGTCGCAATTGCGAGAAAAAAAGTCAGAATTGAAAGATGCAAAGTCGCAATTGCAAGAAAAGTCAGACTTGCAAGAGAAGTCAGACTTGCGAGATACAATGTCGCAATTGCGAAAAAAGTCAGAATTGCGAGATAAAGTCGCAATTGCGAGAAAAAAGTCAGAATTGCGAGATACGAAGTCGCAATTGCGAGAAAAAAAGTCAGAATTGAGAGATATATTTTTTCTTGTAATTGCGACTTTGTTTCTCGCAATTCTAACTTTTTTCTCGCAATTGCGACTTTGTATCTTGTAATTCTGACTTTTTTTCTCGCAATTGTGACTTTGTATCTTGTAATTCTGACTTTTTTTCTCGTAATTGCGACTTTGTATCTCACAATTCAGGTTTTTTGCTTGCAATTGCAACTTTGGATCTCACAATTCTGACTTTTTTTTGCAATTGCGAGAACAAAAGTCAGAATTGTATGATAAAAAGTAACGGTAACAATTTAGAATAGGTAACACTTATTCTCTATTAACTACAACTTTTCCCTCAATAAATTCCTAATTTGCTGCTTATTAATAGTTAGTAAGGTAGTTGTTAGGTTTAGGTATTGGGTAGGATTAGGGATGTAGAATAAGGTCATGTAGAATAAGGCATTAATATGTGCTTAATTAGTACTAATAAATGGCCAGTATTCTAGTAATATGCATGCTAATAAGTCGTAGTTAATAGTGAATAAGTTTTACCTATTCTAAAGTGTTACCAAAGTAGCAATTACCTTATTTATTTTTATTCATTGGCGGAAACGGGCTTCCATAAAAACACATGACAACTTCCCAAAAAAAACTTGACATGTATGAAAGTGTGGTTTTATTATACTAACTTGTTTACCCAAAAGCTTTTTCTCTGTTAAATTTCCATTTATTTAAGCTGTGAGACAGAGACAAAATTTCCCCTGCCCTTGATGAGCGTGAAAAAGATGAATATTGTTAAACGACAGCTTTTAAGAACTCACATTTCATAACGGAGGAGGACAGACTAGGTTTAACTGCTGGTAAATGTTATTTACCATTTTTATGAAGAAATTACAGATCTATAGATCTAGATGTGCGTCTATAATTACAGAGGAATGGCGGGTTGATAGATTGGGTTAATCAATTTAGAAAGAGCGCAGGAATGTGCTCAAGATGGATGCATAAATTGCACTTGATGGAGCAAGTTCTAAATCCATTAGTTATGATTATTAGACTGCAAATTATAAGGTCCTCAGTTATAAAAGTGAAAAAACATAAGGCTTTTTGATTTGGAAGCTGAAAATAAACATTAATATTCCAGTTCACATTAATATTCTGCAGGCAAATAGCATTTAAAAAGCAAATATGGATTCGGGAGAGCGAGGGAACACTTGTGAGAAATTAAATCTAGCTCAGAAAGAGCAATAACTAAATTACTGCAATCTAAGCCTCTCTAAGTCTCAACACCTGAGATCAGCCTTTTACGTGGCATCAACAGCACAGATTTCACACGTCTTATGCATATCTGAAGGATAATTCCGTGGTGAGAGATTACACAGATGAAAAAGTCATTTCGGAATGAATGGTCTGCACAAAGTCCTACCGCCAGAAAAGCACTTGAGGAATCTCAATAGGCAGGAAGTGAACAGGTTCAATTCTAAAGGAATTCCTCTGTTCCAAATCACTTAAAGGACCACACATGCATGTGATTTACACCCAGATCATTTGATTGAATATTTAACAGCTGTTTTAACTAACAGACAAAGTAAATTCACCAATACAATTACATAATTTACTTAAATAAATCAAATAAAAATCCCTTTGCCCTCAAAGTATAGAGCCCTATGATTTCCGTGATGTGGAAACGCAAATAAAATTGCAGAATCCAGACACAAAAATGGAATTTACTGTATAATGTGGAATGTCATGGAATTCTACAAAATTTGAATAAATAAATCAAAGACACTATATTTAAATCCCCAAACTTTATTTATTTAAATATGAATCCTGGATGTTCTGTGTGTGAATGAATGGTTTCGTTTACACACATACTGAAGCGCGTATGACGTTCACAGTGTTTCCAGCCTCAGCCACCTCAATATATGAGAACATGAACACTCTAGAAATAATCTCTAGAAATGCTCTGAGAGTCACTTAATAAGCATTTTACAGTTTCTTTTGAAAAACAAAACTATCGTCATATCATATACAAAACAGAAACTTTACAGTCTCCACTGCAACACGTCATAATAAAAGTTTGGTTTAATTTAAAGAAATTATGACAGAAATATATTACTTAATGTAAAGATAGTACGAAGTACTAATAAAATTATATATTATATTATTTACCAGAAAAAATATATATATTTTGCAGAATTTATTTACCAGAAAAATGTAAATACACAACACAGTATTTCTGAGGGGGGGAAAAGAAATAAAATAATAATATTTATTATAATAAAAAATAATATATTTTTTTTATATATATAAAATCTAATAATTAGAGACGGTTTTGAGTATTAAAATGGAATAAAACCATTAAAACTGAAGCCAGAAAATCAATGGAAAACATGGAATTTGTTAAAAATAAAACTGAATTTAAGAAAAAAAAAACGTATTTCATAGGCCTTAAATTTTTTTCAACTTTTAATAAATTGCTGTTAAACTGTGTACGTTTCATAATTTCAATTAGACATACTTTATGATTCATATTTTTAATTTAACCATTAAAAGAAAAATGAAAACTAAGACTATTTTATTTTCACTTTTTTATGTATGATATCAAAATTCTGGATGATAATGTCAATTATGTTCATTATTTTCATGTTATGACTATTAAACTGTTAAATGATATTAAAATTCCATATTTAATTACATACATTTTTTTTTAATTGTGATTAAAAATAATATAAAAAAATATAATACAATAAAATTAATAGTTTAAATATTACTTTAATATATAATAGATATTCATTTTCATTCATTCAAGGTTCTTAAATGGTGTTAACGGTGTACTTGACATGAAGTATAATATAACAAAATTAAATTAATGTTTACTTAAATGTATGCACATACATACATAGCCATGCTCAATTAAATATTAAATATAAACCAGTATTGATACCTTTAAAAAACTGATATGGTACTAACATATCATGCAGCCCTATTTTATTGTTAGAAATAAAAAAAAAATGCCTCCACTAGCAACAAAACCAACTTGACTAAACCAACTTGCTCATTTTACTCCATTTTTTATTGTGCCACGGGACACCTGCGAGGGCAGACAGCCAAATCGGTGGGATGGTTGAGGGGATTTGGGGGCGGAATTCTCCTTAGCTAAGGAACACTGAGCTCTTTTTTCCCCATGACTCCCATCTGTTGAGTGGTCATTGTCCGTAAAGTGTTACAGCTGCAAAGGACCAGTCCTACATTCTCCTGTGAAAAGGCTTTTTAACATATTCAAAACCTCCACAACCCATTATGCCAGTACTGTTACCGAGCCCTGATTTATTCATTGACTTTGCCTCAAAACCAGCCATTTGCACCCCGTTTAAAAACTTCACCCCCTATCCGTCCGACAGATTGGCTCCTCCTCTGGCCAGCAACTCATTCAGCATTCTCCCTCTGCCTGTCTCTCTTCAGCCTCGTAAGAGAGTCCTAAACGCGTCCCTTCCAGGTAGAGATGACATATGTTTTTTCGCTGCCGCCCAGTTATTCTGTGATCACATCCTGCTTGGGAATTGTTCATCCGTTCACTCGGCTTTTGTGGCCGATTTCATGCCATGTACGAGTCTGTGTTCTTGCCCTTCATGAAGCTGTCAGCCACATAAAAGTGGCCTGACTGGGGTCGTGCCACAAGTGGTGGGAATGGGACATCACCGCAGCTTCTTGGAGGAAGCCCACCCACAGTTCTTTGCTCCGCGGGGCTTTAATTTGACTTCGATTTTTATTATGCAGGCCCCCTGAGGAGAGAACACTTTTACAAGCCTCCGTAAAGCCCTTTTTAATAATGGGCTGAAGGGGCGAAGAATGGGCCCGCCACTGCTGTTTGACCACTCATGGCATGCTCCAATAAAGTGCGCTATTCATCCCTGCTCCCTTTCACTGAGTCACTATGGGGGGAATTTAGGCTGGGTGCTTATGCATGGAGTACCAAGGAAAGCTGCTGAAATAGATTTAATGGATCTCTACGATTCATGCACACATAGACTGAAGGTGGCCTTTTTCTCTTCACTTCCTTTGCCTCCCAGCTCTGTGCTTTTGTCAGGGACCAAGGGGTGGTGAAGCTTATAAGCGAAACAAGAGTCTAATTTCAAACGAATTGCAAGCGGCCAACGGAGAAAGAACACATTGAAAATGTACATCAAAGATTGAGTGCGCAAATGTGTATTTCTCTTTTGCATTCCAAAGATGTATAAAAAATGTAGGTATGTGCGAAAAGTTGTTTTTAAAACAAATTTCCCACAGTGAAAATGTAAAAAATGTAGTGAGCAAATTTGTTTAGTCTTTATGGGTTTGTATATTGCTTTTGCATTTCAAGCTGTAGCAAAAAATTTGAGATCTATCTATCTATCTTGTTTTAACACCATATCAGCAACAATGGCTATATTCATGACAACATTAACAGTAAAATTTCAATACATTATATACAATAATATAACATTTTCTTAAGAACAATCACTACTGATAAAAATCATATATCATTTTTCAATTTAATCAATGAAAAAAAAATCTAATATTCTTTGGGAGAGACCTTTTTAAAAATGTCTTTTTTATATATTCTCTGAGTAAAAACATTGTCTAAAATCATTTAAAATGAAAGCATTAGATGAAGGCAGAGGTCATCTAAAAGTAAAAACAGAGAAAATTAGCATGTATTTTACCGGTAATTACCGGTATATATCCAATACTGAAAAATTGAGATTTATATATCATCTGCTGAATAAATAAACTTCCCATTGATGTATGGTCTGTTAGGATAGGACAATATTTGGCTGAGATACAACTATTTGAAAATCTGTAATCTGAGTGTGAAAAAAATTCGAAATATTGAGAAAATCACCTTTAAAGTTGTCCAAATGAAGTTCTTAGCAATGCATATAACTAATCAAAAATTAAGTTCTGATATATTTACAGTAGGAAGTTTACAAAAAATCTTCTTGAAACATGATCATTACTGAATATCCTAATGATTTTTGCCATAAAAGAAAAATCTATAATTTTGACCCAAACAATGTATTTTCCGCTATTGCTACAAAAATACCCGTGCTGCTTAAAAAAAATGGTTTTGGGGTCCAGAGTCACAAATAATAATAAAAAATCCAATATCGGACAATCATCAACATTTAACTGATATTTCACAGCCAAATAGAACATTACAATTAAATAAATGAATTATTCTGCTCTCATACATATTCAAATCCAAGATTCAAATGGACAAGCTCAGATTTTTAACCACTAGGCTACATCACCCATAACTGATCATTTAAGCGAACTATGCATAATTAACTATTAACCAGTTCCATTTCGGAGTTTCACTATATTCTGCACACACCGAAAATGAAGTGACTTTTCTATGGCATATCAAAAGGCACTTATGCATCATCAAGCCAGTCTAATGCCTCTTTGATTGTAGCCCACATTGGATTTTAAATAATGACAAATGACGCACTTTTACAAACTGCCTGAGGAGCGTTTTTAGAGCAGCGAGCCCAACTTAATGCCACGAGGTGTTAACGGATTGATTCTCCTAATCTGTTCAGCTACACCGCTTGTCAGTGTGGGGCAGCTGAATTGTCTTAAGACAGCCTGGTGTGCTGTGTGTTAACCAATTTCACGGCCATCTGTCACGCACAGTTAAACTTTGCGCTGCCGTGTTGAGGGGAGGGAGAGCCCTGCAGAAATGGGAGAAGGAGGAGGAGAGGAAGGGAAAAAGAAGGGAAAGGGAAGGGAAAGCCGCTCTGTCGCTGAGGCCTGGGCAGAATGGATCATACAGCGGGGCTGTGTAGCCGTCCTCAAGTTCATTCAGAGCACTGCAACCAGACCAGTGACTTTTCTTCCCAGCTAATTATGTGGAAACTGCAAAGACAATAAAGCATCTGGTGGTCTTTCTTCCTGGTTTCAATTTTTCTCAATATTGTGACAGCCTAATGCATTGTGTCTGACTCAGCCATCCCAGCAGGGGATTGACTGAAAGGCAGGGTCAGGAGAGAGCAAATAGATGAATTTATAACTTTGCCTTTTCACATTAAAGTAGCGAGATTGTTTCACTGGGACCCACTCCGCCCCCTCTCGCTGTCCCTCCACAGAGACCGAGACTCTCTCTGAAAACATGTTTTGTCTGTGCCACCCAAACTGAGTCTGGCCTTCCCCTTTCTAAGAGGCCTGGGTCACCACTGTTGGCCAACCTCCCCTATTCCTGCAAAACCTCCTAACACAGAGCCAGTGAAAAGACAAGAGACCCGGTTCAGACATATCTGTGCTCAAGAAAGGCAACGACTGAGGGGACAGAGAAAAGACTTTTCTTAATGAAAGTTAAAACTTTAAATTAACGCTCTTCTTATTGTTTTAAAAATAAACCAAATTATTGCATTACGTTGCACCTTTTGCAAGCCTGTGTAAAATGCACAAAGCATTATACAGAAATGTATTGTTTTATATTGTGTTGTGGTTACTTAGATGTCACACCACTAGCAATGTAGATAGTTTTCTAGACTATAATGGACACATTCTTTTTTTTTTACGTCACTCGTGTGTTACGTGATCTACGTAGCTCTATGTGACTATGTTATGAAGTATGTGAATCGAAAATCCCTGTAAATCTATTACATAAGTACAAATTTAAGCAATCTCACAGCAATTCTTACATATTTATGAGGAATTTGTATGAAGGACCACCTCTAACCCTGCTCATACATGTGAGGTTGTACGAATCTGCACAAATTAGCCACCTCGTAAAATACGTACGAATTGGCCGTGAGATAGTGTTGGAGAATTGAGTCATATGACTGAAACATACTTTTACATTCATTCATTCAACTTCAATGCTATGGAAAAGTAAACATCTGTGAGGTTTTTGTGATGTTATTTAAAGGCTTCTGTGAATTCTGTTGTTAATTCTGATGTTAATTATTTTACCAAAATAAGAGGGATCATACAAAATGTCTGTTATTTTTTTATTTTGTACCGACCTGAATGAGATATTTCACGTAAAAGACACATACAGTCAGAAAAATCCTTCAGGTCCCACAAATAGTTTTTTCAGCCTATTTGTGTATTCGAACCCTTTCCAACAGTGACTGTATGATTTTTAAAATCCATCTTTCACACTGAGGACAACTGATGGACTCATATGCAACTATTACAGAAGGTTCAAACGCTCACTGATGCTTCAGAAAGAAACACAATGCTTTAAGAGCCCGGGGTGAAAACTTTTTGAATTTGAAGATGAGGGTAAATGTAACTTATTTTGTCTTCTCGGAAACATGTAAGTATCTTCTGTAGCTTCTGAAGGGCAGTACTAAATTAAAAAAAAAAACATGATATTTAGGCAAAATAAGAAAGATTTACACAAATTTATTCATTCAGTTCAAATGTTTTCACCCCCAGCTCTTAATGCATCGTGTTTCCTTCTGAAGCATCAGTTAGCATTTGAACCTTAATAGTTGCACACGAGTCCTTCAGTTGTCCTCAGTGTGAAAAGATGGATCTCAAATTCATACAGTCATTGTTGGAAAGGGTTCAAATACACAAAAATGCTGAAAAACCAAAGAATTTGTGACACCTGAAGGATATTTCTAAAGAACAGTGGGCAGCTTTTCTATGATGAATTTGATTATAAAATATATTCAAATAAAAACTGTTAAAATTGTAATGCCTTTATCGAGTATAAGACTTATTTTAAAAACATTTATTAAAAATCTTACTGACCCTAGACTTTTGAACAGTTGGGTAGGGTATTTTTTTCTCAACGGAGACATGTTGTTAAGTCTAATGCAAATTTAAAAAGTAACAGGTAGTAAAGTGTCTATACTAAAAGTAATAGAACATAAGTTATATGTAACATTTAAACCTATTAGCATCCAATGCTTGTTAATAGTATTAAACAGCAATCATCTGAATTTGTCAAAATGCAAAATCGGTGATTTGACAGTGACTGTTTGCCAAAAACTCATTATAGGCTCAGCAAGCAGACACCCAATAGCAGGACACCCTTCTGGTTGTGAGAGAATCTTCCACCCCTGTACACCCGATCATCCTCAAGTCACTGCTGATCTTCAAGAACCCTCCATTCCCCCTCTTTTCCCCCTTAATTAAATGTGCACTTCATTAATGTAAATTGAGGGGCTTTAATGCCCTTGTTGAAATTCTGAAGAAAGTGCTGTGGCCTCGCGAAATGCTCAGGCATCATTGCAAATTAGATTAGGGACCAAGAAAGGCAGTAAAATTAGAATGATAATGGTTGATATGGCTGCCTGACAGGCATGACTATTCAAGGATCAATGGGACGTAGAATGCCTAGCGAAAGCCCACTCTCAAAGGCATGGACCCACGTCAGCCTACAGATGTGCCTTTTGGAAGCACTTTAAATTAGTTTAATTTGGTAAATGGTAGGGATTTAGAAGCTCTTAGCCTTCCTATAACAAGACAGGAATACATTGAAATGTTTTGCTATTCTTTTATTAGCATAAAATAGGATTGAGGGTGATTTGCATTCACAACAAGTCTACTTTTTTTGTTCATTTACTTTTTTTCTTTTATTTAAAATAGCATTTTCATCCATATCTCATGCCTGGACTTTCGAATGAACCCTTTTCCCAAGCTGCTTTTCATTCTACTTAATCCTGTTAAGGACGGGAATGGGGGTTGATTTTATTCAAACTAATCTCATCAAACACACCAATTACAAGGTCATTTTGATTAAAAACCAATGGCTGAAAAACCTAAAGATGTTCCCTTCTAACTTAAGATTCATAGCTGTTTGGGACATCTCAGCCTATTCATGTCAAAAGCTGCTAAAGCATTACGTCCAACCTGAAGTTCATGGTTTAGACAAACAGTGGCACAAACCCACTAACACGTCTGTCACTGATTCAATGAAAAAGAAAAAAACAACTCTGGAAACTGGCCACATTGGGCCGCCTTCTGCATAAGTACTGCTGCTTTTAATTCGACCCCAATTCTTTTCCATAATCTGACATCACTGACTTACTTTGTTTACTCTCTTGGTAAACAGCAGCAGGGCAGTGGTGTGCTGTTGAAAAGAGAGAAGCCATGCTTAAGCTGATGGGGGCTGGGTCAGAGGAAGTGACTTTTAACTAGTTGGTCTTTAGCCACTTAGGAAATGCAAAGAGAGGATTACACAGAGATCTGCTGCATTGTTAGGCAGTATAAAATGCACTTTGCCTAAAGAGTACCTATAGTGCACCAACTGAAATGCATGCATGCAGCAAAAAAAAAAAAAAAAACACATGGGATCATTTCTGGCAGCGTATTAAAATGTGGTGAATGAGCATGACTATTTAACAATTGGGTAACGCTTTAGATTACAGCCCGCAAAGAACTACGTAAGTAAACTGAATTTACGGTGTAAGTTTCTG